>NW_025959031.1:0-44133 GCF_023159225.1 Perognathus longimembris pacificus | reverse complement strand
ATTGTGGTGAGGGAACAGAGAATAAAGCTCATTTAGGACCTGCACTTACGAAGGGGGTAGGCAGCAGTATATCAGGGAGTAAACCTTCTGAGAATAAAAACAGCTGGAGCTTGTTAAGGTAATTACACAGGGGAAAGGATAATGTACTGGGAACTCCTCACAAGAATCTGATTTGTGGTGAGGGGAGAGAGATAAAAGCTCATTTAGGAACGACATGAACATGCTGCGTAGGTAGCTGTTTATCAGTAAATATATCCACTGAGATTAAGAAAAGCAGTATCTTAATAAATTAAGTACTTCCTGGTATTGTTACTGTACTGGTAACTCCCCAAAAGAATCTGGATTGTGGTGAGGGGAACAGAGAAAAAAGCTCATTTAGGACCTGCACGTACGAAGGGGGTAGGCAGCAGTATATCAGGGACTAAACCTTCTGAGAATAAAAACAGCTGGAGCTTGTTAAGGTAATTACACAGGGGAAAGGATAATGTACTGTGAACTCCTCAGAAGAATCTGAGTTGTGGTGAGGGCAGAGAGATAAAAGCTCATTTAGGAACGACATGAACATGCTGCGTAGGTAGCTGTTTATCAGTAAATATCTCCACTGAGATTAAGAAAAGCAGTAGCTTAATAAATTAAGTACTTCCTGGTATGGTTACTGTACTGGTAACTCCCCAAAAGAATCTGGATTATGGTGAGGGAACAGAGAAAAAAGCTCATTTAAGTCCTGCACTTACGATGGGTTAGGCAGCAGTATATCAGGGAGTAAACCTTCTGAGAATAAAAACAGCTGGAGCTTGTTAAGGTAATTACACAGGGGAAAGGATAATGTACTGGAAACTCCTCAGAAGAATCTGATTTGTGGTGAGGGGAGAGAGATAAAAGCTCATTTAGGAACGACATGAACATGCTGCGTACGTAGCTGTTTATCAGTAAATATCTCCACTGAGATTAAGAAAAGCAGTAGCTTAATAAATTAAGTACTTCCTGGTATGGTTACTGTACTGGTAACTCCCCAAAAGAATCTGGATTGTGGTGTGGGAACAGAGAAAAAAGCTCATTTAGGACCTGCACTTACGTAGGGGGTAGGCAGCTGTATATCAGGGAGTAAACGTTCTGAGAATAAAAACAGCTGGAGCTTGTTAAGGTAATTACACAGGGAAAAGGATAATATACTGGGAACTCCTCAGATGAATCTGATTTGTGGTGAGGGGAGAGAGATTAATGCTCATTTAGGAACGACATGAACATGCTGCGTAGGTTGCTGTTTATCGGAAAATATCTCCACTGAGATTAAGAAAAGCAGTAGCTTAATAAATTAAGTACTTCCTGGTATGGTAACTGTACTGGTAACTCCCCAAAAGAATCTGGATTGTGGTGAGGGAACAGAGAAAAAAGCTCATTTAGGACCTGCACTAAAGTAGGGGTTAGGCAGCTGTATATCAGGGAGTAAACCTTCTGAGAATAAAAACAGTTGGAGCTTGTTAAGGTAATTACACAGGGGAAAGTATAATGTACTTTGAACTCCTCAGAAGAATCTGATTTGTGGTGAGGGGAGAGAGATAAAAGCTCATTAAGGAACGACATGAACATGCTGTGTAGGTAGCAGTTTATCAGTAAATATCTCCACTGAGATTAAGAAAAGCAGTAGCTTAATAAATTAAGTACTTCCTGGTATGGTTACTGTACTGGTAACTCCCCAAAAGAATCTGCATTGTGGTGAGGGAACAGAGAAAAAATCTCATTTAGGACTTGCACTTACGAAGGGTGTAGGCAGCTGTATAACAGGGAGTAAACCGTCTGAGAATAAAAACAGCTGGAGCTTGTTAAGTTAATTACACAGGGGAAAGGATAATGTACTGGGAACTCCTCAGAAGAATCTGATTTGTGGTGAGGGGAGAGAGATAAAAGCTCATTTAGGAACGACATGAACATGCTGCGTAGGTAGCTGTTTATCAGTAAATATCTCCACTGAGATTAAGAAAAGCAGTAGCTTAATAAATTAAGTACTTCCTGGTATGGTTACTGTACTGGTAACTCCCCAAAAGAATCTGGATTGTGGTGAGGGAACAGAGAAAAAAGCTCATTTAGGACCTGCTCTTACGAAGGGTGTAGGCAGCTGTATATCAGGGAGTAAACCTTCTGAGAATGAAAACAGCTGGAGCTTGTTAAGGTAATTACACAGGGGAAAGGATAATGTATTGGGAACTCCTCAGAAGAATCTGAATTGTGGTGAGGGGAGAGAGATAAAAGCTCATTTAGGAACGACATGAACATGCTGCGTAGGTAGCTGTTTATCAGTAAATATCTCCACTGAGATTAAGAAAAGCAGTAGCTTAATAAATTAAGTACTTCCTGGTATGGTTACTGTACTGGTACCTCCCCAAAAGAATCTGGATTTTGGTGAGGGAACAGAGAAAAAAGCTCATTTAGGACCTGCATTTACGAAGGGGGTAGGCAGCTGTATCTCACGGAGTAAAACTTCTGAGAATAAAAACAGCTGGAGCTTGTCAAGGTAATTACACAGGGGAAAGGATAATGTACTGGGAACTCTTCAGAAGAATCTGATTTGTGGTGAGGGGAGAGAGATAAAAGCTCTTTTAGGAACGACATGAACATGCTGCGTAGGTAGCTGTTTATCAGTAAATATCTCCACTGAGATTAAGAAAAGCAGTAGCTTAATAAATTGAGTACTTCCTGGTATGCTTACTGTACTGGTAACTCACCAAAAGAATCTGGATTGTGGTGAGGGAACAGAGAAAAAAGCTCATTTAAGACCTGCTCTTACGAAGGGGGTAGGCAGCTGTATATCAGGGAGTAAACCTTCTGAGAATAAAAACAGCTGGAGCTTGTTAAGGTAATTACACAGGGGAAAGGATAATGTACTGGGAACTCCTCAGAAGAATTTGATTTGTGGTGAGGGGAGACAGATAAACGCTCATTTAGTAACGACATGAACATGCTGTGTAGGTAGCAGTTTATCAGTAAATATCTCCACTGAGATTAAGAAAAGCAGTAGCTTAATAAATTAAGTACTTCCTGGTATGGTTACTGTACTGGTAACTCCCCAAAAGAATCTGCATTGTGGTGAGGGAACAGAGAAAAAAGCTCATTTAGGACTTGCACTTACGAAGGGTGTAGGCAGCTGTATAACAGGGAGTAAACCGTCTGAGAATAAAAACAGCTGGAGCTTGTTAAGGTAATTACACAGGGGAAAGGATAATGTACTGGGAACTCCTCAGAAGAATCTGATTTGTGGTGAGGGGAGAGAGATAAAAACTCATTTAGGAACGACATGAACATGCTGCGTAGGTAGCTGTTTATCAGTAAATATCTCCACTGAGATTAAGAAAAGCAGTAGCTTAATAAATTAAGTACTTCCTGGTATGGTTACTGTACTGGTAACTCCCCGAAAGAATCTGGATTGTGGTGAGGGAACAGAGAAAAAAGCTCATTTAGGACCTGCTCTTACGAAGGGTGTAGGCAGCTGTATATCAGGGAGTAAACCTTCTGAGAATGAAAACAGCTGGAGCTTGTTAAGGTAATTACACAGGGGAAAGGATAATGTATTGGGAACTCCTCAGAAGAATCTGAATTGTGGTGAGGGGAGAGAGATAAAAGCTCATTTAGGAACGACATGTACATGCTGCGTAGGTAGCTGTTTATCAGTAAATATCTCCACTGAGATTAAGAAAAGCAGTAGCTTAATAAATTAAGTACTTCCTGGTATGGTTACTGTACTGGTACCCTCCCAAAAGAATCTGGATTGTGGTGAGGGAACAGAGAAAAAAGCTCATTTAGGACCTGCATTTACGAAGGGGGTAGGCAGCTGTATATCACGGAGTAAAACTTCTGAGAATAAAAACAGCTGGAGCTTGTCAAGGTAATTACACAGGGGAAAGGATAATGTACTGGGAACTCTTCAGAAGAATCTGATTTGTGGTGAGGGGAGAGAGATAAAAGCTCTTATAGGAACGACATGAACATGCTGCGTAGGTAGCTGTTTATCAGTAAATATCTCCACTGAGATTAAGAAAAGCAGTAGCTTAATAAATTGAGTACTTCCTGGTATGCTTACTGTACTGGTAACTCACCAAAAGAATCTGGATTGTGGTGAGGGAACAGAGAAAAAAGCTCATTTAAGACCTGCACTTACGAAGGGGGTAGGCAGCTGTATATCAGGGAGTAAACCTTCTGAGAATAAAAACAGCTGGAGCTTGTTAAGGTAATTACACAGGGGAAAGGATAATGTACTGGGAACTCCTCAGAAGAATCTGATTTGTGGTGAGGGGAGACAGATAAACGCTCATTTAGTAACGACATGAACATGCTGCTTACGTGGCTGTTTATCAGTAAATATCTCCACTGAGATTAAGAAAAGCAGTAGCTTAATAAATTAAGTACTTCCTGGTATGGTTACTGTACTGGTAACTCCCCAAAAGAATCTGGATTGTGGTGAGGGAACAGAGAAAAAAGCTCATTTAGGACCTGCACTTACGAAGGGGGTAGGCAGCTGTATATCAGGGAGTAAACCTTCTGAGGATAAAAAACAGCTGGAGCTTGTTAGGGTAATTACACAGGGGAAAGGATAATGTACTGGGAACTCCTCAGCAGATTCTGATTTGTGGTGAGGGGAAAGAGATAAATGCTCATTTAGGAACGACATGAACATGCTCCGTAGGTTGCTGTTTATCAGTAAATATCTCCACTGAGATTAAGAAAAGCAGTAGCTTAATAAATTAAGTACTTCCTGGTATGGTTACTGTACTGGTAACTCCCCAAAAGAATCTGGATTGTGATCAGGGAACAGAGAAAAAAGCTCAATTAGGACCTGCACTTACGAAGGGGGTAGGCAGCTGTATATCAGGGAGTAAACCATCTGAGAATAAAAACAGCTGGAGCTTGTTAAGGTAATTACACAGGGGAACGGATAATGTACTGGGAACTCCTCAGAAGAATGTGATTTGTGGTGAGGGGAGAGAGATAAAAGCTCATTTAGGAACGACATGAACATGCTGCATAGGTAGCTGTTTGTCAGTAAATATCTCCACTGAGATTAAGAAAAGCAGTAGCTTAATAAATTAAGTACTTCCTGGTATGCTTACTGTACTGGTAACTCACCAAAAGAATCTGGATTGTGGTGAGGGAACAGAGAAAAAAAGCTCATTTAAGACCTGCACTTACGAAGGGGGTAGGCAGCTGTATATCAGGGAGTAAACCTTCTGAGAATAAAAACAGCTGGAGCTTGTTAAGGTAATTACACATGGAAAGGATAATGTACTGGGAACTCCTCAGAAGAATCTGAGTTGTGGTGAGGGCAGAGAGATAAAAGCTCATTCAGGAACGACATGAACATGCTGCGTAGGTAGCTGTTTATCAGTAAATGTCTCCACTGAGATTAAGAAAAGCAGTAGCTTAATAAATTAAGTAGTTCCTGGTATGGTTACTGTACCGGTAACTCCCCAAAAGAATCTGGATTGTGGTGAGGGAACAGAGAATAAAGCTCATTTAGGACCTGCACTTACGAAGGGGGTAGGCAGCAGTATATCAGGGAGTAAACCTTCTGAGAATAAAAACAGCTGGAGCTTGTTAAGGTAATTACACAGGGGAAAGGATAATGTACTGGGAACTCCTCACAAGAATCTGATTTGTGGTGAGGGGAGAGAGATAAAAGCTCATTCAGGAACGACATGAACATGCTGTGTAGGTAGCAGTTTATCAGTAAATATCTCCACTGAGATTAAGAAAAGCAGTAGCTTAATAAATTAAGTACTTCCTGGTATGGTTACTGTACTGGTAACTCCCCAAAAGAATCTGGATTGTGGTGAGGGAACAGAGAAAAAAGCTCATTTAGGACCTGCACTTACGAAGGGGGTAGGCAGCTGTATATCAGGGAGTAAACCTTCTGAGAATAAAAACAGCTGGAGCGTGTTAAGGTAATTACACAGGGGAAAGGATAATGTACTGGGAACTCCTCAAAAGAATCTGATTTGTGGTGAGGGGAGTGAGATAAAAGCACATTTAGGAACGACATAAACATTCTGCGTAGGTAGCTGTTTATCAGTAAATATCTCCACTGAAATTAAGAAAAGCAGTAGCTTAATAAATTAAGTACTTCCTGGTATGGTTTCTGTACTGGTAACTCCCCAAAAGAATCTGGATTGTGGTGAGGGAATAGAATAAAGCTCATTTAGGACCTGCACTTATGAAGGGGGTAGGCAGCTGTATAACAGGGAGTAAACCTTCTGAGAATAAAAACAGCTGGAGCTTGTTAAGGTAATTACACAGGGGAAAGGATAATGTACTGGGAACTCCTCAGAAGAATCTGATTTGTGGTGAGGGGAGTGAGATAAAAGCTCATTTAGGAACGACATGAACATGCTGCGTAGGTAGCTGTTTATCAGTAAATATCTCCACTGAGATTAAAAAAAGCAGTATCTTAATAAATTAAGTACTTCCTGGTACTGTTAGTGTACTGGTAACTCCCCAAAAGAATCTGGATTGTGGTGAGGGAACAGAGAAAAAAGCTCATTTAGGACCTGCACTTACGAAGGGGGTAGGCAGCTGTATATCAGGGAGTAAAACTTCTGAGAATAAAAACACCTGGAACTTGTTAAGGTAATTACACATGGGAAAGGATAATGTACTGGGAACTCCTCAGAAGAATCTGAGTTGTGGTGAGGGCAGAGAGATAAAAGCTCATTCAGGAACGACATGAACATGCTGCGTAGGTAGCTGTTTATCAGTAAATGTCTCCACTGAGATTAAGAAAAGCAGTAGCTTAATAAATTAAGTAGTTCCTGGTATGGTTACTGTACCGGTAACTCCCCAAAAGAATCTGGATTGTGGTGAGGGAACAGAGAATAAAGCTCATTTAGGACCTGCACTTACGAAGGGGGTAGGCAGCAGTATATCAGGGAGTAAACCTTCTGAGAATAAAAACAGCTGGAGCTTGTTAAGGTAATTACACAGGGGAAAGGATAATGTACTGGGAACTCCTCACAAGAATCTGATTTGTGGTGAGGGGAGAGAGATAAAAGCTCATTTAGGAACGACATGAACATGCTGCGTAGGTAGCTGTTTATCAGTAAATATATCCACTGAGATTAAGAAAAGCAGTATCTTAATAAATTAAGTACTTCCTGGTATTGTTACTGTACTGGTAACTCCCCAAAAGAATCTGGATTGTGGTGAGGGAACAGAGAAAAAAGCTCATTTAGGACCTGCACGTACGAAGGGGGTAGGCAGCAGTATATCAGGGAGTAAACCTTCTGAGAATAAAAACAGCTGGAGCTTGTTAAGGTAATTACACAGGGGAAAGGATAATGTACTGTGAACTCCTCAGAAGAATCTGAGTTGTGGTGAGGGCAGAGAGATAAAAGCTCATTTAGGAACGACATGAACATGCTGCGTAGGTAGCTGTTTATCAGTAAATATCTCCACTGAGATTAAGAAAAGCAGTAGCTTAATAAATTAAGTACTTCCTGGTATGGTTACTGTACTGGTAACTCCCCAAAAGAATCTGGATTATGGTGAGGGAACAGAGAAAAAAGCTCATTTAAGTCCTGCACTTACGATGGGTTAGGCAGCAGTATATCAGGGAGTAAACCTTCTGAGAATAAAAACAGCTGGAGCTTGTTAAGGTAATTACACAGGGGAAAGGATAATGTACTGGAAACTCCTCAGAAGAATCTGATTTGTGGTGAGGGGAGAGAGATAAAAGCTCATTTAGGAACGACATGAACATGCTGCGTACGTAGCTGTTTATCAGTAAATATCTCCACTGAGATTAAGAAAAGCAGTAGCTTAATAAATTAAGTACTTCCTGGTATGGTTACTGTACTGGTAACTCCCCAAAAGAATCTGGATTGTGGTGAGGGAACAGAGAAAAAAGCTCATTTAGGACCTGCACTTACGTAGGGGGTAGGCAGCTGTATATCAGGGAGTAAACGTTCTGAGAATAAAAACAGCTGGAGCTTGTTAAGGTAATTACACAGGGAAAAGGATAATATACTGGGAACTCCTCAGATGAATCTGATTTGTGGTGAGGGGAGAGAGATTAATGCTCATTTAGGAACGACATGAACATGCTGCGTAGGTTGCTGTTTATCGGAAAATATCTCCACTGAGATTAAGAAAAGCAGTAGCTTAATAAATTAAGTACTTCCTGGTATGGTAACTGTACTGGTAACTCCCCAAAAGAATCTGGATTGTGGTGAGGGAACAGAGAAAAAAGCTCATTTAGGACCTGCACTAAAGTAGGGGTTAGGCAGCTGTATATCAGGGAGTAAACCTTCTGAGAATAAAAACAGTTGGAGCTTGTTAAGGTAATTACACAGGGGAAAGTATAATGTACTTTGAACTCCTCAGAAGAATCTGATTTGTGGTGAGGGGAGAGAGATAAAAGCTCATTAAGGAACGACATGAACATGCTGTGTAGGTAGCAGTTTATCAGTAAATATCTCCACTGAGATTAAGAAAAGCAGTAGCTTAATAAATTAAGTACTTCCTGGTATGGTTACTGTACTGGTAACTCCCCAAAAGAATCTGCATTGTGGTGAGGGAACAGAGAAAAAATCTCATTTAGGACTTGCACTTACGAAGGGTGTAGGCAGCTGTATAACAGGGAGTAAACCGTCTGAGAATAAAAACAGCTGGAGCTTGTTAAGTTAATTACACAGGGGAAAGGATAATGTACTGGGAACTCCTCAGAAGAATCTGATTTGTGGTGAGGGGAGAGAGATAAAAGCTCATTTAGGAACGACATGAACATGCTGCGTAGGTAGCTGTTTATCAGTAAATATCTCCACTGAGATTAAGAAAAGCAGTAGCTTAATAAATTAAGTACTTCCTGGTATGGTTACTGTACTGGTAACTCCCCAAAAGAATCTGGATTGTGGTGAGGGAACAGAGAAAAAAGCTCATTTAGGACCTGCTCTTACGAAGGGTGTAGGCAGCTGTATATCAGGGAGTAAACCTTCTGAGAATGAAAACAGCTGGAGCTTGTTAAGGTAATTACACAGGGGAAAGGATAATGTATTGGGAACTCCTCAGAAGAATCTGAATTGTGGTGAGGGGAGAGAGATAAAAGCTCATTTAGGAACGACATGAACATGCTGCGTAGGTAGCTGTTTATCAGTAAATATCTCCACTGAGATTAAGAAAAGCAGTAGCTTAATAAATTAAGTACTTCCTGGTATGGTTACTGTACTGGTACCTCCCCAAAAGAATCTGGATTTTGGTGAGGGAACAGAGAAAAAAGCTCATTTAGGACCTGCATTTACGAAGGGGGTAGGCAGCTGTATCTCACGGAGTAAAACTTCTGAGAATAAAAACAGCTGGAGCTTGTCAAGGTAATTACACAGGGGAAAGGATAATGTACTGGGAACTCTTCAGAAGAATCTGATTTGTGGTGAGGGGAGAGAGATAAAAGCTCTTTTAGGAACGACATGAACATGCTGCGTAGGTAGCTGTTTATCAGTAAATATCTCCACTGAGATTAAGAAAAGCAGTAGCTTAATAAATTGAGTACTTCCTGGTATGCTTACTGTACTGGTAACTCACCAAAAGAATCTGGATTGTGGTGAGGGAACAGAGAAAAAAGCTCATTTAAGACCTGCTCTTACGAAGGGGGTAGGCAGCTGTATATCAGGGAGTAAACCTTCTGAGAATAAAAACAGCTGGAGCTTGTTAAGGTAATTACACAGGGGAAAGGATAATGTACTGGGAACTCCTCAGAAGAATTTGATTTGTGGTGAGGGGAGACAGATAAACGCTCATTTAGTAACGACATGAACATGCTGTGTAGGTAGCAGTTTATCAGTAAATATCTCCACTGAGATTAAGAAAAGCAGTAGCTTAATAAATTAAGTACTTCCTGGTATGGTTACTGTACTGGTAACTCCCCAAAAGAATCTGCATTGTGGTGAGGGAACAGAGAAAAAAGCTCATTTAGAACTTGCACTTACGAAGGGTGTAGGCAGCTGTATAACAGGGAGTAAACCGTCTGAGAATAAAAACAGCTGGAGCTTGTTAAGGTAATTACACAGGGGAAAGGATAATGTACTGGGAACTCCTCAGAAGAATCTGATTTGTGGTGAGGGGAGAGAGATAAAAACTCATTTAGGAACGACATGAACATGCTGCGTAGGTAGCTGTTTATCAGTAAATATCTCCACTGAGATTAAGAAAAGCAGTAGCTTAATAAATTAAGTACTTCCTGGTATGGTTACTGTACTGGTAACTCCCCGAAAGAATCTGGATTGTGGTGAGGGAACAGAGAAAAAAGCTCATTTAGGACCTGCTCTTACGAAGGGTGTAGGCAGCTGTATATCAGGGAGTAAACCTTCTGAGAATGAAAACAGCTGGAGCTTGTTAAGGTAATTACACAGGGGAAAGGATAATGTATTGGGAACTCCTCAGAAGAATCTGAATTGTGGTGAGGGGAGAGAGATAAAAGCTCATTTAGGAACGACATGTACATGCTGCGTAGGTAGCTGTTTATCAGTAAATATCTCCACTGAGATTAAGAAAAGCAGTAGCTTAATAAATTAAGTACTTCCTGGTATGGTTACTGTACTGGTACCTCCCCAAAAGAATCTGGATTGTGGTGAGGGAACAGAGAAAAAAGCTCATTTAGGACCTGCATTTACGAAGGGGGTAGGCAGCTGTATATCACGGAGTAAAACTTCTGAGAATAAAAACAGCTGGAGCTTGTCAAGGTAATTACACAGGGGAAAGGATAATGTACTGGGAACTCTTCAGAAGAATCTGATTTGTGGTGAGGGGAGAGAGATAAAAGCTCTTATAGGAACGACATGAACATGCTGCGTAGGTAGCTGTTTATCAGTAAATATCTCCACTGAGATTAAGAAAAGCAGTAGCTTAATAAATTGAGTACTTCCTGGTATGCTTACTGTACTGGTAACTCACCAAAAGAATCTGGATTGTGGTGAGGGAACAGAGAAAAAAGCTCATTTAAGACCTGCACTTACGAAGGGGGTAGGCAGCTGTATATCAGGGAGTAAACCTTCTGAGAATAAAAACAGCTGGAGCTTGTTAAGGTAATTACACAGGGGAAAGGATAATGTACTGGGAACTCCTCAGAAGAATCTGATTTGTGGTGAGGGGAGACAGATAAACGCTCATTTAGTAACGACATGAACATGCTGCTTACGTGGCTGTTTATCAGTAAATATCTCCACTGAGATTAAGAAAAGCAGTAGCTTAATAAATTAAGTACTTCCTGGTATGGTTACTGTACTGGTAACTCCCCAAAAGAATCTGGATTGTGGTGAGGGAACAGAGAAAAAAGCTCATTTAGGACCTGCACTTACGAAGGGGGTAGGCAGCTGTATATCAGGGAGTAAACCTTCTGAGGATAAAAACAGCTGGAGCTTGTTAGGATAATTACACAGGGGAAAGGATAATGTACTGGGAACTCCTCAGCAGATTCTGATTTGTGGTGAGGGGAAAGAGATAAATGCTCATTTAGGAACGACATGAACATGCTCCGTAGGTTGCTGTTTATCAGTAAATATCTCCACTGAGATTAAGAAAAGCAGTAGCTTAATAAATTAAGTACTTCCTGGTATGGTTACTGTACTGGTAACTCCCCAAAAGAATCTGGATTGTGATCAGGGAACAGAGAAAAAAGCTCAATTAGGACCTGCACTTACGAAGGGGGTAGGCAGCTGTATATCAGGGAGTAAACCATCTGAGAATAAAAACAGCTGGAGCTTGTTAAGGTAATTACACAGGGGAACGGATAATGTACTGGGAACTCCTCAGAAGAATGTGATTTGTGGTGAGGGGAGAGAGATAAAAGCTCATTTAGGAACGACATGAACATGCTGCATAGGTAGCTGTTTGTCAGTAAATATCTCCACTGAGATTAAGAAAAGCAGTAGCTTAATAAATTAAGTACTTCCTGGTATGCTTACTGTACTGGTAACTCACCAAAAGAATCTGGATTGTGGTGAGGGAACAGAGAAAAAAGCTCATTTAAGACCTGCACTTACGAAGGGGGTAGGCAGCTGTATATCAGGGAGTAAACCTTCTGAGAATAAAAACAGCTGGAGCTTGTTAAGGTAATTACACATGGGAAAGGATAATGTACTGGGAACTCCTCAGAAGAATCTGAGTTGTGGTGAGGGCAGAGAGATAAAAGCTCATTCAGGAACGACATGAACATGCTGCGTAGGTAGCTGTTTATCAGTAAATGTCTCCACTGAGATTAAGAAAAGCAGTAGCTTAATAAATTAAGTAGTTCCTGGTATGGTTACTGTACCGGTAACTCCCCAAAAGAATCTGGATTGTGGTGAGGGAACAGAGAATAAAGCTCATTTAGGACCTGCACTTACGAAGGGGGTAGGCAGCAGTATATCAGGGAGTAAACCTTCTGAGAATAAAAACAGCTGGAGCTTGTTAAGGTAATTACACAGGGGAAAGGATAATGTACTGGGAACTCCTCACAAGAATCTGATTTGTGGTGAGGGGAGAGAGATAAAAGCTCATTCAGGAACGACATGAACATGCTGTGTAGGTAGCAGTTTATCAGTAAATATCTCCACTGAGATTAAGAAAAGCAGTAGCTTAATAAATTAAGTACTTCCTGGTATGGTTACTGTACTGGTAACTCCCAAAAAGAATCTGCATTGTGGTGAGGGAACAGAGAAAAAAGCTCATTTAGGACTTGCACTTACGAATGGTGTAGGCAGCTGTATAACAGGGAGTAAACCGTCTGAGAATAAAAACAGCTGGAGCTTGTTAAGGTAATTACACAGGGGAAAGGATAATGTACTGGGAACTCCTCAGAAGAATCTGATTTGTGGTGAGGGGAGAGAGATAAAAGCTCATTTAGGAACGACATGAACATGCTGCGTAGGTAGCTGTTTATCAGTAAATATCTCCACTGAGATTAAGAAAAGCAGTAGCTTAATAAATTAAGTACTTCCTGGTATGGTTACTGTACTGGTAACTCCCCAAAAGAATCTGGATTGTGGTGAGGGAACAGAGAAAAAAGCTCATTTAGGACCTGCACTTCAGAAGCGTGTAGGTAGCAGTACATCAGGGAGTAAACCTTCTGAGAATAAAAACAGCTGGAGCTTGTTAAGGTAATTACACAGGGGAAAGGATAATGTACTGGGAACTCCTCAGAAGAATCTGATTTGTGGTGAGGGGAGAGAGATAAAAGCTCATTTAGGAACGACATGAACATGCTGCGTAGGTAGCTGTTTATCAGTAAATATCTCCACTGAGATTAAGAAAAGCAGTAGCTTAATAAATTAAGTACTTCCTGGTATGCTTACTGTACTGGTAACTCCCCAAAAGAATCTGGATTGTGGTGAGGGAACAGAGTAAAAAGCTCATTTAAGATCTGCACTTACGAAGGGGGTAGGCAGCTGTATATCAGGGAGTAAACCTTCTGAGAATAAAAACAGCTGGAGCTTGTTAAGGTAATTACACAGGGGAAAGGATAAAGTACTGGGAACTCCTCAGAAGAATCTGATTTGTGGTGAGGGGAGAGAGAAAAATGCTCATTTAGGAACGACATGAACATGCTGCGTAGGTAGCTGTTTATCAGTAAATATCTCCACTGAGATTAAGAAAAGCAGTAGCTTAATAAATTAAGTACTTCCTGGTATGGTTACTGTACTGGTAACTCCCCAAAAGAATCTGGATTGTGGTGAGGGAACAGAGAAAAAAGCTCATTTAGGACCTGCACTTACGAAGGGGGTAGGCAGCTGTATATCAGGGAGTAAACCTTCTGAGAATAAAAAAAGCTGGAGCTTGTTAAGTTAATTACACAGGGGAAAGGATAATGTACTGGGAACTCCTCAGAAGAATCTGATTTGTGGTGAGGGGAGACAGATAAATGCTCATTTAGTAACGACATGAACATGCTGCGTACGTGGCTGTTTATCAGTAAATATCTCCACTGAGATTAAGAAAAGCAGTAGCTTAATAAATTAAGTACTTCCTGGTATGGTTACTGTACTGGTAACTCCCCAAAAGAATCTGGATTGTGGTGAGGGAACAGAGAAAAAAGCTCATTTAGGACCTGCACTTACGAAGGGGGTAGGCAGCTGTATATCAGGGAGTAAACCTTCTGAGAATAAAAACAGCTGGAGCGTGTTAAGGTAATTACACAGGGGAAAGGATAATGTACTGGGAACTCCTCAGAAGAATCTGATTTGTGGTGAGGGGAGAGAGATAAAAGCACATTTAGGAACGACATAAACATTCTGCGTAGGTAGCTGTTTATCAGTAAATATCTCCACTGAAATTAAGAAAAGCAGTAGCTTAATAAATTAAGTACTTCCTGGTATGGTTACTGTACTGGTAACTCCCCAAAAGAATCTGGATTGTGGTGAGGGAATAGAATAAAGCTCATTTAGGACCTGCACTTATGAAGGGGGTAGGCAGCTGTATATCAGGGAGTAAACCTTCTGAGAATAAAAACAGCTGGAGCTTGTTAAGGTAATTACACAGGGGAAAGGATAATGTACTGGGAACTCCTCACAAGAATCTGATTTGTGGTGAGGGGAGAGAGATAAAAGCTCATTTAGGAACGACATGAACATGCTGCGTACGTAGCTGTTTATCAGTATATATCTCCACTGAGATTAAGAAAAGCAGTATCTTAATAAATTAAGTACTTCCTGGTATGGTTACTGTACTGGTAACTCCCCAAAAGAATCTGGATTGTGATGAGGGAACAGAGAAAAAAGCTCAATTAGGACCTGCACTTACGAAGGGGGTAGGCAGCTGTATATCAGGGAGTAAACCATCTGAGAATAAAAACAGCTGGAGCTTGTTAAGGTAATTACACAGGGGAACGAATAATGTACTGGGAACTCCTCAGAAGAATGTGATTTGTGGTGAGGGGAGAGAGATAAAAGCTCATTTAGGAACGACATGAACATGCTGCATAGGTAGCTGTTTGTCAGTAAATATCTCCACTGAGATTAAGAAAAGCAGTAGCTTAATAAATTAAGTACTTCCTGGTATGGTTATTTTACTGGTAACTCCCCAAAAGAATCTGGATTGTGGTGAGGGAACACAGAAAAAAGCTCATTTAGGACCTGCACTTACGAAGGGGGTAGGCAGCTGTATATCAGGGAATAAACATTCTGAGAATAAAAACAGCTGGAGCTTGTTAAGGTATTACACAGGGGAAAGGATAATATACTGGGAACTCCTCAGAAGAATCTGATTTGTGGTGAGGGGAGAGAGATAAAAGCTCATTTAGGAACGACATGAACATGCTGCGTAGGTAGCTGTTTATCAGTAAATATCTCCACTGAGATTAAGAAAAGCAGTAGCTTAATAAATTAAGTACTTCCTGGTATGGTTACTGTACTTGTAACTCCCCAAAAGAATCTGGATTGTGGTGACGGAACAGAGAAAAAAGCTCATTTAGGACCTGCACTTACGAAGGGGGTAGGCAGCTGTATATCAGGGAGTAAACCTTCTGAGAATAAAAACAGCTGGAGCTTGTTAAGGTAATTACACAGCGGAAAGGATAATGTACTGGGAAGTCCTCATAAGAATCTGATTTGTGGTGAGGGGAGAGAGATAAAAGCTCATTTAGGAACGACATGAACATGCTGCGTAGGTAGCTGTTTATCAGTAAATATCTCCACTGAGATTAAGAAAAGCAGTAGCTTAATAAATTAAGTACTTCCTGGTATGGTGACTGTACTGGTAACTAAACAAAAGAATCTGGATTGTGGTGAGGGAACAGAGAAAAAAGCTCATTTAAGACCTGCACTTACGAAGGGGGTAGGCAGCTGTATATCAGGGAGTAAACCTTCTGAGAATAAAAACAGCTGGAGCTTGTTAAGTTAATTAAACAGGGGAAAGGATAATGTACTGGGAACTCCTCAGAAGAATCTGATTTGTGGTGAGTGGAGAGAGATAAAAGCTCATTTAGGAACGACATGAACATGCTGCGTAGGTAGCTGTTTATCAGTAAATATCTCCACTGAGATTAAGAAAAGCAGTAGCTTAATAAATTAAGTACTTCCTGGTATGTTTACTGTACTGGTAACTCCCCAAAAGAATCTGGATTGTGGTGAGGGAAAAAGAAAAAGCTCATTTAGGACCTGCACTTACGAAGGGGGTAGGCAGCTGTATATCAGGGAGTAAACCTTCTGAGAATAAAAACAGCTGGAGCTTGTTAAGGTAATTACACAGGGGAACGGATAATGTACTGGGAACTCCTCAGAAGAATCTGATTTGATGTGAGGGGAGAGAGATAATAGCTCATTTAGGAATGACATGAACATGCTGCGTAGGTAGCTGTTTATCAGTAAATATCTCCACTGAAATTAAGAAAAGCATTAGCTTAATAAATTAAGTAGTTCCTGGTATGGTTACTGTACTGGTAACTCCCCAAAAGAATCTGGATTGTGGTGAGGGAACAGAGAAAAAAGCTCATATAGGACCTGCACTTACGAAGGGGGTAGGCAGCTGTATATCAGGGAATAAACCTTCTGAGAATAAAAACAGCTGGAGCTTGTTAAGGTAATTACACAGGGGAAAGGATAATGTACTGGGAACTCCTCAGAAGAATCTGATTTGTGGTGAGGGGAGAGAGATAAAAGCTCATTTAGGAACGACATGAACATGCTGTGTAGGTAGCTATTTATCAGTAAATATCTCCACTGAGATTAAGAAAAGCAGTAGCTTAATAAATTAAGTACTTCCTGGTATGGTTACTGTACTGGTAACTCCCCAAAAGAATCTGGATTGTGGTGAGGGAACAGAGAAAAAAGCTCATTTAGGACCTGCACTTACGAAGGGGGTAGGCAGCTGTATATCAGGGAATAAACCTTCTGAGAATAAAAACAGCTGGAGCTTGTTAAGGTAATTACACAGGGGAAAGTATAATGTACTGGGAACTCCTCAGAAGAATCTGATTTGTGGTGAGGGGAGAGAGATAAAAGCTCATTTAGGAACGACATGAAAATGCTGCATAGGTAGCTGTTTATCAGTAAATATCTCCACTGAGATTAAGAAAAGCAGTAGCTTAATAAAATAAGTACTTCCTGGTATTGTTACTGTAGTGGTAACTCCTCAAAAGAATCTGGATTGTGGTGAGGGAACAGAGAAAAAATCTCATTTCGGACCAGCACTTACGAACGTGGTAGGCAGCTGTATATCAGGGAGTAAACCTTCTGAGAATAAAAACAGCTGGAGCTTGTTAAGGTAATTACACAGGGGAAAGGATAATGTACTGGGAATTCCTCAGAAGAATCTGATTTGTGGTGAGGGGAGAGAGATAAAAGCTCATTTAGGAACGACATGAACATGCTGCGTAGGTAGCTGTTTATCAGTAAATATCTCCACTGAGATTAAGAAAAGCAGTAGCTTAATAAATTAAGTACTTCCTGGTATGGTTACTGTACTGGTAACTCCCCAAAAGAATCTGGATTGTGGTGCGGTGTTGGGGTCCATCTTCCCCCCTAGATGGAAGGGGCCTGAGGCACCTCCCCCAGCTGGGGAATGCGGCCTTTCCATCCTTTCTACTTTGGAATCCGGAGAAACCGGTCGGGCAAAGAGACCCCCTGACTGAGCTGGCAGCCAGCCTGGCGCCTACCAGCCCCGCCCTGGTTTGGCGCGCTCAGAGTTACATAGCCCCTTGGAGGTCAAGTGACCAGCCCCTTGGAGCTCACCTGACAGCTCATGGCCTATGGGAATCCTGGCCAACCTCCTTCCCCGGATCATCTCCCCTTGTCCCTCTCTCAATAAAGTTAGTTCGCTCTCAGAAGTTGACCCGTGGTCTATGTCCGTAGCTCCCAGGGTAGGATAATGGTCACATTGCCACGCGGGTTGTGCGCACGCCAGGACGGAGACGCCCCTACGTCTCACCCTGACAGACCTGCAGGCCGAGGGTTGGGGGAGAGGACGATACGAGGGTAATAAGAGAGAAAGGAATAAGCATTTGATCGGAGCAGAGAAAGCAGTCCCCACACAGTGGCGCCCACGTGGTTTGCACGAATCCACGCGAGGAAGCCCGGCTCCCGACCGGCCCTGACGGAAACAGGTTGGAAATCCTGAGACGCGCGTTCCTCCCACCCCAGGTAAGAGGATGGGACAAGTCCAGAGTCGGCGAATCAATTCGCCCCTTAAGATCCTAAAGTTCACCCTCCAAAACGCGGGGATTAATATCTCAGAGCCCTGCGCTATACAAATTTGGGAGGAATTGACCCACAGGGTCCCGTGGCTAACTGGAGCCAACCCACACTCGTGGGAAACTTGGGACCGACTAGAGCGGGAATTACAAACAGCACCATGGGGAAAACTCCCACTGCGAGCCATTAAGACTCTCAAGGCTTTCCTCTCTTGGGACCCGGGCGGGGAGTCCCTGGATTCAGGAAAAGGTATCCAGAGGGAATTTTGATCTGGAGGGGGCCCCAATGCCCTACTCCGCGAGAAGCCCTGGGACGAAAGCTCGTTCGGTACCCAGGAATCCAAAGCCACGGCTGGCAGGAGATGAACAGAGCAGCCGCAGGCTTGCTAGCCCTCCCCCATGTGAGGCTCAGCTTGACTCTATACATATGCAGATTTCGGCAACCCTGAGCCGCTTTTCTGTGGCGCTGGCGGCGCCCCGCAGCAAAAAAAAAAAACTGGCCTGGCCACTTTTAAATTCAGAGGCCTTGAAGCTACAGATTTTCATGAGTGCAGGAGGATGGTTTTTGAGAGAGGCAGGCCGAACGCGTCCTGGACAAAACATCTACTTTACAGCCTGACTCTCAGATTTCCCACCAACCAAGGCAATAAACAGCCTAAAGCCCCTTGCTGGGCAGTCCCTATTGCCAGAGACAGTAATCATGATATTTGGAAAAAAGTTCCGATTCTTAATTAATACAGGAGCAGATCGGACCATATGCATTTAATTGGACAACATTATTATTGGATCAGCAGATGCCCATGTGCTAGATTTGGCCTATAGCAAGGCCCAAACACTCCTTCAAAGAGGAGGGCTGCGTATAGCCAGTGACAAGGTTCAGAAAGTATACCCCTTCAAGATCTTGGGGGCAGAGCTTAAATTAGACTCTGTATGCCCACTCAAGCCCCAGTTATCCTTCCAGGCAACTTATACTCTGGTGGAGATGCAAAGACTGTTAGGTGAAATTAATTGGCTAAGATCCTGGCTTCAACTGCCTACAGAGGAGCTGTTACCGCTCCATGACTCTTTGAAGGGCAAAGCGCCCACTGATGTTATTACAATAACTCCATCACTCCAAACAGCCTTCCAGAAAATCCAATTGGCCTTAAATAAGGCACAGCTGGCACGCTACAAGCCTAAGTGCCCACTTTGCCTTTGGATCCTCCCCGGATCCGAAATTTCTTCAGCTGCAATTACACAATCAGGCGAGCCCCTTCAGTGGGTGCACGCATCAGTGGGAGGAGCTCCCAGAGTTTATTCCCAGTTAGACCAGCTAGCTGACTTGGTAATTAAGGGCAGGGATACTTCCCTGAGACATTATGGAAGAGATCCTGACGTGCTAACTATTCCCTACCGGTTGTCAGATTTTGAATGGGTCAGGAGAAATAATTCACGTGTGTCTAGTGCCCTGGAGGGCTTTATGGGTAAGATAGATTGCCACTATGGCACTTCAAAATGGGTGACCTCATTTTCCAGGCTACAATGGACACCCCCTGTGCTTTTCTCTACCAAGCCTCTTGTCAAGGCTGCCAATGTCTTTACAGATGGTGGGCGAGCCGGCTCTGCCGTAGTGGTGCGCTCCGCCTCGCCCCCTGCCGGTGGGAAAGATAACACCCATTACTTTGAAGCCGTCACTGGCTCTGCACAATTTAAAGAGTTGTATGCAGTCGCCTTGGCACTGACCCATGTTAAACAGCCAATGAACTTGTTCTCTGATAGTCTATATGTGGTTAATTTGCTACCCAACCTAGTGTGTTCACATATCAAGTTGGATGGAAACCCAATCACTCCTCTGATGATCCAAGTCAGGTCTCTGTTAAAAGAGCGGAGTGAGCCTATTTTTTTACAGCACCTTCGTGGACACCAAGGACTGCCTGGGGACCTGGCACAAGGTAATCGTATGGCTGACCAGCTGGCCACTAATGGAACCATCATAGCTCTGGCCATTGTACAACCTCAAAACCTCCAAATGGCCAAAGGGCTTCATGAGCATACTCACTTAAATTGGAGAGGGTTACATCAGAGATTTCCTTCAATTCCTATAAAAGACTTAAAAAAGATTATAAGGACTTGCAAATCATGTATGCCTTTCGTGCAAGTCCCTCTCTTACAATCTCCAGGTGTGAATTCAAGAGGTTTAAGACCCAACTTAATTTGGCAGACTGATGTGACCCATTACACCCCCTTTGGAAGGCTAAAATATATATTTATGTCCATTGACACCTGCTCCGGTGCATGTTGGGCCTCTCTGCATACCGGTGAAAGAGCACGGCATGCTGAAAGCCACTTCTTACAATGTTTTGCTATCCTAGGACTGCCTTTACAGGTTAAAACAGATAATGGACCTTGTTTCACCAGTAAGCCTTTACAGGCATTTTTTCAAATGTGGAATATTAAACATACCACTGGAATACCTTATAACCCAAAGGGTCAAGCCATAATTGAGAGGCATAATAGGACCCTGAAGGATCAATTATTAAAACAAAAAGGGGGGAGAAGCCCCCAGGACCAGCTGAGGACAGCGTTGTTTACATTGAATATTTTAAATTTCTCTAAGGACCAACCTCTGTCGGCTTTCCAGAGACACTGGTCAAGCCAAACACCCTACTTAAAAGTGGAGGCCCGGTGGAAGGATTCTCTGACAGGGGCGTGGCGTGGGCCCGACCCAATTATCAGCGCAGGAAGGGGATTCGCCTGCGTCTTCCCTACTGGGGAACCGAATCCAATCTGGATACCAGCTAGAGATGTAAAATATTGTCCAACAGAATGACCACCCAAGGGCACCTGCCCTTGAGGGATGTCTCCCCTTGTTTCCTCTCAGGAAAGCAAAGACCGAGGTGGAATTTTCTAAGGAGAAACGGGAAAGCCTGCCTGCACCAGCGATGGACCTGGACCCATTGTCGGCCCTGTTTCTTCCCTGGACCCTGCCTGACGACCTTTGGAGTAAAGTTTGCTGTGGCAGCGTGGCCCACAGCCTTGCACAAGGACCAAAGGGAAATTTTGCACGGTTGTCCCTCTCTTTCGCTCCCCCCTTTGCTGCTTATCTCAGGGGTCCCCATTGGAGGGAAATAGGAGCTAAAGGACTTGGACACTTTAATGTTTTATTATAAATGTTTATAATAAGTAAGGTATTGGCACCTTGCTGCAATGTTTACTGTGAAGTGTTTACTAACCTCAGTTGTTAAGTTACCAGCATCCTGGCTGCCACATCACCAGGACCTGAACCTGCCCCTCTACCTCACCAGCGGGGGAAGGAAGAGCCACCTGTGCTACCTCGAGCGACACCAGACTGGACCAGAATTCCTGTTTTCCGTGGACTGACCCCGATAAGAGACCCTCCATTGCCTTGTGCCTTGTTGTAATCACTCATGTGTTACAATTGCTCATGTGTTACAGTTGCTCATGTTTGCATTTGCCTTGTATTACGATTGCTTATGCTCATGTCTGCTTTATGCTCCCATTTACCTTATGTTTACATTGGGTCTCTTGTTGTTAGCGATGGACCAGAGCTGTCTAGGTACCAAGTGGCCTTTGGCCTTTTAGCCATATAAGAACCCCAAGAGGCTCATCACTCAAACCCTAGGACCTGCTGCTCAGTAAGGTCCGCCGGCACCGGAAAAATTATCAGGCTTTCTTTCGAATGCCAATCCTACTCTCCCCAAGGCCTCTCATCGGGCCCGCCAGCCCGGCAGGAAGGTCAGCCTGCAGAGCTAGGGCGTTAGCCCGAGACGGGTAAGACTCCCCTTGGGGGGGGGCAACCTAAGACATGGCGTGCTCTCGAGTAGGGCGCCTCCTGTTGTTCGAAAAAAAAATATAAAAGAGGCAGATGTTGGGGTCCATCTTCCCCCCTAGATGGAAGGGGCCTGAGGCACCTCCCACAGCTGGGGAATGCGGCTTTTCCATCCTCTCTACATTGGAATCCGGAGAAACCGGTCGGGCAAAGAGACCCCCGACTTAGCTAGCAGCCAGCCTGGCGCCTACCAGCCCCGCCCTGGTTTGGCGCGCTCAGAGTGACATAGCCCCTTGGAGGTCAAGTGACCAGCCCCTTGGAGGTCACCTGACAGCTCATGGCCTATGGGAATCCTGGCCAACCTCCTTCCCCGGATCATCTCCCCTTGTCCCTCTCTCAATAAAGTTAGTTCGCTCTCAGAAGCTGACCCGTGGTCTATGTCCGTAGCTCCCAGGGTAGGATAACGGTCACATTGCCACTCGGGTCGCGCGCACGCCAGGACGGAGACGCCCCTACGTCTCACCCTGACAGACCTGCAGGCCGAGGGTTGGGGGAGAGGACGATACGAGGGTAATAAGAGAGAAAGGAATAAGCATTTGAGCCGGAGCAGAGAAAGCAGTCACCACAGTGAGGGAAAAGAGAAAAAAGCTCATTTAGGACCTGCGATTACGAAGGGGGTAGGCAGCTGTATATCAGGGAGTAAACCTTCTGAGAAAAAAAACAGCTGGAGCTTGTCAAGGTAACTACACAGGGGAAAGGATAATGTACTGGGAACTCCTCAGAAGAATCTGATTTGTGGTGAGGGGAGAGAGATAAAAGCTCATTTAGGAACGACATGAACATGCTGCGTACATAGCTGTTTATCAGTAAATATCTCCACTGAGATTAAGAAAAGCAGTAGCTTAATAAATAAAGTACTTCCTGGTATTATTACTGTACTGGTAACTCCCCAAAAGAATCTGGATTGTGGTGAGGGAACAGAGAAAAAAGCTCATATAGGACCTGCACTTACGAAGGGGGTAGGCAGCTGTATATCAGGGAGTAAACCTTCTGAGAATAAAAACAGCTGGAGCTTGTTAAGGTAATTACACAGGGGAAAGGATAATGTACTGGGAACTCCTCAGAAGAATCTGATTTGTGGTGAAGGGAGAGAGATAAAAGCTCATTTAGGAACGACATGAACATGCTGCGTAGGTAACTGTTTGTCAGTAAATATCTCCACTGAGATTAAGAAAAGCAGTAGCTTAATAAATTAAGTAGTTCCTGGTATGGTTACTGTACTGGTAACTCCCCAAAAGAATCTGGATAGTGGTAAGGGAACAGAGAAAATGCTCATTTAGGACCTGCGCTTACGAAGGGGGTAGGCAGCGGTATATCAGGGAGTAAACCTTCTGAGAATAAAAACAGTTGGAGCTTGTTAAGGTAATTACACAGGTGAAAGGATAATGTACTGGGAACTCCTCAGAAGAATCTGATTTTTGGTGAGGGGAGAGAGATAAAAGATCAGTTAGGAACGACATGAACATGCTGCGTAGGTAGCTGTTTATCAGTCAATATCTCCACAGAGATTAAGAAAAGCAGTAGCTTAATAAATTAAGTACTTCCTGGTATGGGTACTGTACTGGTAACTCCCCAAAAGAATCTGGATAGTGGTGAGGCAACAGAGAAAAAAGCTCATTTAGGACCTGCACTTACCAAGGGGGTAGGCAGCTGTATATCAGGGAGTAAACCTTCTGAGAATGAAAACAGCTGGAGCTTGTTAAGGTAATTACACAGGGGAAAGGATAATGTACTGGGAACTCCTCAGAAGAATCTGATTTGTGGTGAGGGGAGAGAGATAAAAGCTCATTTAGGAACGACATGAACATGCTGCATACGTAGCTGTTTATCAGTAAATATCTCTACTGAGATTAAGAAAAGCAGTAGCTTAATAAATTAAGTACTTCCTGGTATGGTTACTGTACTGGTAACTCCCCAATAGAATCTGGATTGTGGTGAGGGAACAGAGAAAAAAGCTCATTTAGGACCTGCACTTACGAAGGGGGTAGGCAGCTGTATATCAGGGAGTAAACCTTCTGAGAATAAAAACAGCTGGAGCTTGTTAAGGTAATTACACAGGGGAAAGGATAATGTACTGGGAACTCCTCAGAAGAATCTGATTTGTGGTGAGGGGAGAGAGATAAAAGCTCATTTAGGAACGACATGAACATGCTGTGTAGGTAGCTATTTATCAGTAAATATCTCCACTGAGATTAAGAAAAGCAGTAGCTTAATAAATTAAGTACTTCCTGGTATGGTTACTGTACTGGTAACTCCCCAAAAGAATCTGGATTGTGGTGAGGGAACAGAGAAAAAAGCTCATTTAGGACCTGCACTTACGAAGGGGGTAGGCAGCTGTATATCAGGGAATAAACCTTCTGAGAATAAAAACAGCTGGAGCTTGTTAAGGTAATTACACAGGGGAAAGTATAATGTACTGGGAACTCCTCAGAAGAATCTGATTTGTGGTGAGGGGAGAGAGATAAAAGCTCATTTAGGAACGACATGAAAATGCTGCATAGGTAGCTGTTTATCAGTAAATATCTCCACTGAGATTAAGAAAAGCAGTAGCTTAATAAAATAAGTACTTCCTGGTATTGTTACTGTAGTGGTAACTCCTCAAAAGAATCTGGATTGTGGTGAGGGAACAGAGAAAAAATCTCATTTCGGACCAGCACTTACGAACGTGGTAGGCAGCTGTATATCAGGGAGTAAACCTTCTGAGAATAAAAACAGCTGGAGCTTGTTAAGGTTATTACACAGGGGAAAGGATAATGTACTGGGAATTCCTCAGAAGAATCTGATTTGTGGTGAGCGGAGAGAGATAAAAGCTCATTTAGGAACGACATGAACATGCTGCGTAGGTAGCTGTTTATCAGTAAATATCTCCACTGAGATTAAGAAAAGCAGTAGCTTAATAAATTAAGTACTTCCTGGTATGGTTACTGTAGTGGTAACTCCCCAAAAGAATCTGGATTGTGGTGCGGTGTTGGGGTCCATCTTCCCCGCTAGATGGAAGGGGCCTGAGGCACCTCCCCCAGCTGGGGAATGCGGCCTTTCCATCCTTTCTACTTTGGAATCCGGAGAAACCGGTCGGGCAAAGAGACCCCCTGACTGAGCTGGCAGCCAGCCTGGCGCCTACCAGCCCCGCCCTGGTTTGGCGCGCTCAGAGTTACATAGCCCCCTGGAGGTCAAGTGACCAGCCCCTTGGAGCTCACCTGACAGCTCATGGCCTATGGGAATCCTGGCCAACCTCCTTCCCCGGATCATCTCCCCTTGTCCCTCTCTCAATAAAGTTAGTTCGCTCTCAGAAGCTGACCCGTGGTCTATGTCCGTAGCTCCCAGGGTAGGATAATGGTCACATTGCCACGCGGGTTGTGCGCACGCCAGGACGGAGACGCCCCTACGTCTCACCCTGACAGACCTGCAGGCCGAGGGTTGGGGGAGAGGACGATACGAGGGTAATAAGAGAGAAAGGAATAAGCATTTGATCGGAGCAGAGAAAGCAGTCCCCACACAGTGGCGCCCACGTGGTTTGCACGAATCCACGCGAGGAAGCCCGGCTTCCGACCGGCCCTGACGGAAACAGGTTGGAAATCCTGAGACGCGCGTTCCTCCCACCCCAGGTAAGAGGATGGGACAAGTCCAGAGTCGGCGAAACAATTCGCCCCTTAAGATCCTAAAGTTCACCCTCCAAAACGCGGGGATTAATATCTCAGAGCCCTGCGCTATACAAATTTGGGAGGAATTGACCCACAGGGTCCCGTGGCTAACTGGAGCCAACCCACACTCGTGGGAAACTTGGGACCGACTAGAGCGGGAATTACAAACAGCACCATGGGGAAAACTCCCACTGCGAGCCATTAAGACTCTCAAGGCTTTCCTCTCTTGGGACCCGGGCGGGGAGTCCCTGGATTCAGGAAAAGGTATCCAGAGGGAATTTTGATCTGGAGGGGGCCCCAATGCCCTACTCCGCGAGAAGCCCTGGGACGAAAGCTCGTTCGGTACCCAGGAATCCAAAGCCACGGCTGGCAGGAGATGAACAGAGCAGCCGCAGGCTTGCTAGCCCTCCCCCATGTGAGGCTCAGCTTGACTCTATACATATGCAGATTTCGGCAACCCTGAGCCGCTTTTCTGTGGCGCTGGCGGCGCCCCGCAGCAAAAAAAAAAACTGGCCTGGCCACTTTTAAATTCAGAGGCCTTGAAGCTACAGATTTTCATGAGTGCAGGAGGATGGTTTTTGAGAGAGGCAGGCCGAACGCGTCCTGGACAAAACATCTACTTTACAGCCTGACTCTCAGATTTCCCACCAACCAAGGCAATAAACAGCCTAAAGCCCCTTGCTGGGCAGTCCCTATTGCCAGAGACAGTAATCATGATATTTGGAAAAAAGTTCCGATTCTTAATTAATACAGGAGCAGATCGGACCATATGCATTTAATTGGACAACATTATTATTGGATCAGCAGATGCCCATGTGCTAGATTTGGCCTATAGCAAGGCCCAAACACTCCTTCAAAGAGGAGGGCTGCGTATAGCCAGTGACAAGGTTCAGAAAGTATACCCCTTCAAGATCTTGGGGGCAGAGCTTAAACTAGACTCTGTATGCCCACTCAAGCCCCAGTTATCCTTCCAGGCAACTTATACTCTGGTGGAGATGCAAAGACTGTTAGGTGAAATTAATTGGCTAAGATCCTGGCTTCAACTGCCTACAGAGGAGCTGTTACCGCTCCATGACTCTTTGAAGGGCAAAGCGCCCACTGATGTTATTACAATAACTCCATCACTCCAAACAGCCTTCCAGAAAATCCAATTGGCCTTAAATAAGGCACAGCTGGCACGCTACAAGCCTAAGTGCCCACTTTGCCTTTGGATCCTCCCCGGATCCGAAATTTCTTCAGCTGCAATTACACAATCAGGCGAGCCCCTTCAGTGGGTGCACGCATCAGTGGGAGGAGCTCCCAGAGTTTATTCCCAGTTAGACCAGCTAGCTGACTTGGTAATTAAGGGCAGGGATACTTCCCTGAGACATTATGGAAGAGATCCTGACGTGCTAACTATTCCCTACCGGTTGTCAGATTTTGAATGGGTCAGGAGAAATAATTCACGTGTGTCTAGTGCCCTGGAGGGCTTTATGGGTAAGATAGATTGCCACTATGGCACTTCAAAATGGGTGACCTCATTTTCCAGGCTACAATGGACACCCCCTGTGCTTTTCTCTACCAAGCCTCTTGTCAAGGCTGCCAATGTCTTTACAGATGGTGGGCGAGCCGGCTCTGCCGTAGTGGTGCGCTCCGCCTCGCCCCCTGCCGGTGGGAAAGATAACACCCATTACTTTGAAGCCGTCACTGGCTCTGCACAATTTAAAGAGTTGTATGCAGTCGCCTTGGCACTGACCCATGTTAAACAGCCAATGAACTTGTTCTCTGATAGTCTATATGTGGTTAATTTGCTACCCAACCTAGTGTGTTCACATATCAAGTTGGATGGAAACCCAATCACTCCTCTGATGATCCAAGTCAGGTCTCTGTTAAAAGAGCGGAGTGAGCCTATTTTTTTACAGCACCTTCGTGGACACCAAGGACTGCCTGGGGACCTGGCACAAGGTAATCGTATGGCTGACCAGCTGGCCACTAATGGAACCATCATAGCTCTGGCCATTGTACAACCTCAAAACCTCCAAATGGCCAAAGGGCTTCATGAGCGTACTCACTTAAATTGGAGAGGGTTACATCAGAGATTTCCTTCAATTCCTATAAAAGACTTAAAAAAGATTATAAGGACTTGCAAATCATGTATGCCTTTCGTGCAAGTCCCTCTCTTACAATCTCCAGGTGTGAATTCAAGAGGTTTAAGACCCAACTTAATTTGGCAGACTGATGTGACCCATTACACCCCCTTTGGAAGGCTAAAATATATATTTATGTCCATTGACACCTGCTCCGGTGCATGTTGGGCCTCTCTGCATACCGGTGAAAGAGCACGGCATGCTGAAAGCCACTTCTTACAATGTTTTGCTATCCTAGGACTGCCTTTACAGGTTAAAACAGATAATGGACCTTGTTTCACCAGTAAGCCTTTACAGGCATTTTTTCAAATGTGGAATATTAAACATACCACTGGAATACCTTATAACCCAAAGGGTCAAGCCATAATTGAGAGGCATAATAGGACCCTGAAGGATCAATTATTAAAACAAAAAGGGGGGAGAAGCCCCCAGGACCAGCTGAGGACAGCGTTGTTTACATTGAATATTTTAAATTTCTCTAAGGACCAACCTCTGTCGGCTTTCCAGAGACACTGGTCAAGCCAAACACCCTACTTAAAAGTGGAGGCCCGGTGGAAGGATTCTCTGACAGGGGCGTGGCGTGGGCCCGACCCAATTATCAGCGCAGGAAGGGGATTCGCCTGCGTCTTCCCTACTGGGGAACCGAATCCAATCTGGATACCAGCTAGAGATGTAAAATATTGTCCAACAGAATGACCACCCAAGGGCACCTGCCCTTGAGGGATGTCTCCCCTTGTTTCCTCTCAGGAAAGCAAAGACCGAGGTGGAATTTTCTAAGGAGAAACGGGAAAGCCTGCCTGCACCAGCGATGGACCTGGACCCATTGTCGGCCCTGTTTCTTCCCTGGACCCTGCCTGACGACCTTTGGAGTAAAGTTTGCTGTGGCAGCGTGGCCCACAGCCTTGCACAAGGACCAAAGGGAAATTTTGCACGGTTGTCCCTCTCTTTCGCTCCCCCCTTTGCTGCTTATCTCAGGGGTCCCCATTGGAGGGAAATAGGAGCTAAAGGACTTGGACACTTTAATGTTTTATTATAAATGTTTATAATAAGTAAGGTATTGGCACCTTGCTGCAATGTTTACTGTGAAGTGTTTACTAACCTCAGTTGTTAAGTTACCAGCATCCTGGCTGCCACATCACCAGGACCTGAACCTGCCCCTCTACCTCACCAGCGGGGGAAGGAAGAGCCACCTGTGCTACCTCGAGCGACACCAGAATGGACCAGAATTCCTGTTTTCCGTGGACTGACCCCGATAAGAGACCCTCCATTGCCTTGTGCCTTGTTGTAATCACTCATGTGTTACAATTGCTCATGTGTTACAGTTGCTCATGTTTGCATTTGCCTTGTATTACGATTGCTTATGCTCATGTCTGCTTTATGCTCCCATTTACCTTATGTTTACATTGGGTCTCTTGTTGTTAGCGATGGACCAGAGCTGTCTAGGTACCAAGTGGCCTTTGGCCTTTTAGCCATATAAGAACCCCAAGAGGCTCATCACTCAAACCCTAGGACCTGCTGCTCAGTAAGGTCCGCCGGCACCGGAAAAATTATCAGGCTTTCTTTCGAATGCCAATCCTACTCTCCCCAAGGCCTCTCATCGGGCCCGCCAGCCCGGCAGGAAGGTCAGCCTGCAGAGCTAGGGCGTTAGCCCGAGACGGGTAAGACTCCCCTTGGGGGGGGGGGGCAACCTAAGACATGGCGTGCTCTCGAGTAGGGCGCCTCCTGTTGTTCGAAAAAAAAAATATAAAAGAGGCAGATGTTGGGGTCCATCTTCCCCCCTAGATGGAAGGGGCCTGAGGCACCTCCCACAGCTGGGGAATGCGGCCTTTCCATCCTCTCTACATTGGAATCCGGAGAAACCGGTCGGGCAAAGAGACCCCCGACTTAGCTAGCAGCAAGCCTGGCGCCTACCAGCCCCGCCCTGGTTTGGCGCGCTCAGAGTGACATAGCCCCTTGGAGGTCAAGTGACCAGCCCCTTGGAGGTCACCTGACAGCTCATGGCCTATGGGAATCCTGGCCAACCTCCTTCCCCGGATCATCTCCCCTTGTCCCTCTCTCAATAAAGTTAGTTCGCTCTCAGAAGCTGACCCGTGGTCTATGTCCGTAGCTCCCAGGGTAGGATAACGGTCACATTGCCACTCGGGTCGCGCGCACGCCAGGACGGAGACGCCCCTACGTCTCACCCTGACAGACCTGCAGGCCGAGGGTTGGGGGAGAGGACGATACGAGGGTAATAAGAGAGAAAGGAATAAGCATTTGAGCCGGAGCAGAGAAAGCAGTCACCACAGTGAGGGAAAAGAGAAAAAAGCTCATTTAGGACCTGCGATTACGAAGGGGGTAGGCAGCTGTATATCAGGGAGTAAACCTTCTGAGAAAAAAAACAGCTGGAGCTTGTCAAGGTAACTACACAGGGGAAAGGATAATGTACTGGGAACTCCTCAGAAGAATCTGATTTGTGGTGAGGGGAGAGAGATAAAAGCTCATTTAGGAACGACATGAACATGCTGCGTACATAGCTGTTTATCAGTAAATATCTCCACTGAGATTAAGAAAAGCAGTAGCTTAATAAATAAAGTACTTCCTGGTATTATTACTGTACTGGTAACTCCCCAAAAGAATCTGGATTGTGGTGAGGGAACAGAGAAAAAAGCTCATATAGGACCTCCACTTACGAAGGGGGTAGGCAGCTGTATATCAGGGAGTAAACCTTCTGAGAATAAAAACAGCTGGAGCTTGTTAAGGTAATTACACAGGGGAAAGGATAATGTACTGGGAACTCCTCAGAAGAATCTGATATGTGGTGAAGGGAGAGAGATAAAAGCTCATTTAGGAACGACATGAACATGCTGCGTAGGTAACTGTTTGTCAGTAAATATCTCCACTGAGATTAAGAAAAGCAGTAGCTTAATAAATTAAGTAGTTCCTGGTATGGTTACTGTACTGGTAACTCCCCAAAAGAATCTGGATAGTGGTAAGGGAACAGAGAAAATGCTCATTTAGGACCTGCGCTTACGAAGGGGGTAGGCAGCTGTATATCAGGGAGTAAACCTTCTGAGAATAAAAACAGTTGGAGCTTGTTAAGGTAATTACACAGGTGAAAGGATAATGTACTGGGAACTCCTCAGAAGAATCTGATTTTTGGTGAGGGGAGAGAGATAAAAGATCACTTAGGAACGACATGAACATGCTGCGTAGGTAGCTGTTTATCAGTAAATATCTCCACAGAGATTAAGAAAAGCAGTAGCTTAATAAATTAAGTACTTCCTGGTATGGGTACTGTACTGGTAACTCCCCAAAAGAATCTGGATAGTGGTGAGGCAACAGAGAAAAAAGCTCATTTAGGACCTGCACTTACCAAGGGGGTAGGCAGCTGTATATCAGGGAGTAAACCTTCTGAGAATGAAAACAGCTGGAGCTTGTTAAGGTAATTACACAGGGGAAAGGATAATGTACTGGGAACTCCTCAGAAGAATCTGATTTGTGGTGAGGGGAGAGAGATAAAAGCTCATTTAGGAACGACATGAACATGCTGCATACGTAGCTGTTTATCAGTAAGTATCTCTACTGAGATTAAGAAAAGCAGTAGCTTAATAAATTAAGTACTTCCTGGTATGGTTACTGTACTGGTAACTCCCCAATAGAATCTGGATTGTGGTGAGGGAACAGAGAAAAAAGCTCATTTAGGACCTGCACTTACGAAGGGGGTAGGCAGCTGTATATCAGGGAGTAAACCTTCTGAGAATAAAAACAGCTGGAGCTTGTTAAGGTAATTACACAGGGGAAAGGATAATGTACTGGGAACTCCTCAGAAGAATCTGATTTGTGGTGAGGGGAGAGAGATAAAAGCTCATTTAGGAACGACATGAACATGCTGTGTAGGTAGCTATTTATCAGTAAATATCTCCACTGAGATTAAGAAAAGCAGTAGCTTAATAAATTAAGTACTTCCTGGTATGGTTACTGTACTGGTAACTCCCCAAAAGAATCTGGATTGTGGTGAGGGAACAGAGAAAAAAGCTCATTTAGGACCTGCACTTACGAAGGGGGTAGGCAGCTGTATATCAGGGAATAAACCTTCTGAGAATAAAAACAGCTGGAGCTTGTTAAGGTAATTACACAGGGGAAAGTATAATGTACTGGGAACTCCTCAGAAGAATCTGATTTGTGGTGAGGGGAGAGAGATAAAAGCTCATTTAGGAACGACATGAAAATGCTGCATAGGTAGCTGTTTATCAGTAAATATCTCCACTGAGATTAAGAAAAGCAGTAGCTTAATAAAATAAGTACTTCCTGGTATTGTTACTGTAGTGGTAACTCCTCAAAAGAATCTGGATTGTGGTGAGGGAACAGAGAAAAAATCTCATTTCGGACCAGCACTTACGAACGTGGTAGGCAGCTGTATATCAGGGAGTAAACCTTCTGAGAATAAAAACAGCTGGAGCTTGTTAAGGTAATTACACAGGGGAAAGGATAATGTACTGGGAATTCCTCAGAAGAATATGATTTGTGGTGAGGGGAGAGAGATAAAAGCTCATTTAGGAACGACATGAACATGCTGCGTAGGTAGCTGTTTATCAGTAAATATCTCCACTGAGATTAAGAAAAGCAGTAGCTTAATAAATTAAGTACTTCCTGGTATGGTTACTGTACTGGTACCTCCCCAAAAGAATCTGGATTGTGGTGCGGTGTTGGGGTCCATCTTCCCCCCTAGATGGAAGGGGCCTGAGGCACCTCCCCCAGCTGGGGAATGCGGCCTTTCCATCCTTTCTACTTTGGAATCAGGAGAAACCGGTCGGGCAAAGAGACCCCCTAACTGAGCTGGCAGCCAGCCTGGCGCCTACCAGCCCCGCCCTGGTTTGGCGCGCTCAGAGTTACATAGCCCCTTGGAGGTCAAGTGACCAGCCCCTTGGAGCTCACCTGACAGCTCATGGCCTATGGGAATCCTGGCCAACCTCCTTCCCCGGATCATCTCCCCTTGTCCCTCTCTCAATAAAGTTAGTTCGCTCTCAGAAGCTGACCCGTGGTCTATGTCCGTAGCTCCCAGGGTAGGATAATGGTCACATTGCCACGCGGGTTGTGCGCACGCCAGGACGGAGACGCCCCTACGTCTCACCCTGACAGACCTGCAGGCCGAGGGTTGGGGGAGAGGACGATACGAGGGTAATAAGAGAGAAAGGAATAAGCATTTGATCCGGAGCAGAGAAAGCAGTCCCCACACAGTGGCGCCCACGTGGTTTGCACGAATCCACGCGAGGAAGCCCGGCTCCCGACCGGCCCTGACGGAAACAGGTTGGAAATCCTGAGACGCGCGATCCTCCCACCCCAGGTAAGAGGATGGGACAAGTCCAGAGTCGGCGAAACAATTCGCCCCTTAAGATCCTAAAGTTCACCCTCCAAAACGCGGGGATTAATATCTCAGAGCCCTGCGCTATACAAATTTGGGAGGAATTGACCCACAGGGTCCCGTGGCTAACTGGAGCCAACCCACACTCGTGGGAAACTTGGGACCGACTAGAGCGGGAATTACAAACAGCACCATGGGGAAAACTCCCACTGCGAGCCATTAAGACTCTCAAGGCTTTCCTCTCTTGGGACCCGGGCGGGGAGTCCCTGGATTCAGGAAAAGGTATCCAGAGGGAATTTTGATCTGGAGGGGGCCCCAATGCCCTACTCCGCGAGAAGCCCTGGGACGAAAGCTCGTTCGGTACCCAGGAATCCAAAGCCACGGCTGGCAGGAGATGAACAGAGCAGCCGCAGGCTTGCTAGCCCTCCCCCATGTGAGGCTCAGCTTGACTCTATACATATGCAGATTTCGGCAACCCTGAGCCGCTTTTCTGTGGCGCTGGCGGCGCCCCGCAGCAAAAAAAAAAAAACTGGCCTGGCCACTTTTAAATTCAGAGGCCTTGAAGCTACAGATTTTCATGAGTGCAGGAGGATGGTTTTTGAGAGAGGCAGGCCGAACGCGTCCTGGACAAAACATCTACTTTACAGCCTGACTCTCAGATTTCCCACCAACCAAGGCAATAAACAGCCTAAAGCCCCTTGCTGGGCAGTCCCTATTGCCAGAGACAGTAATCATGATATTTGGAAAAAAGTTCCGATTCTTAATTAATACAGGAGCAGATCGGACCATATGCATTTAATTGGACAACATTATTATTGGATCAGCAGATGCCCATGTGCTAGATTTGGCCTATAGCAAGGCCCAAACACTCCTTCAAAGAGGAGGGCTGCGTATAGCCAGTGACAAGGTTCAGAAAGTATACCCCTTCAAGATCTTGGGGGCAGAGCTTAAACTAGACTCTGTATGCCCACTCAAGCCCCAGTTATCCTTCCAGGCAACTTATACTCTGGTGGAGATGCAAAGACTGTTAGGTGAAATTAATTGGCTAAGATCCTGGCTTCAACTGCCTACAGAGGAGCTGTTACCGCTCCATGACTCTTTGAAGGGCAAAGCGCCCACTGATGTTATTACAATAACTCCATCACTCCAAACAGCCTTCCAGAAAATCCAATTGGCCTTAAATAAGGCACAGCTGGCACGCTACAAGCCTAAGTGCCCACTTTGCCTTTGGATCCTCCCCGGATCCGAAATTTCTTCAGCTGCAATTACACAATCAGGCGAGCCCCTTCAGTGGGTGCATGCATCAGTGGGAGGAGCTCCCAGAGTTTATTCCCAGTTAGACCAGCTAGCTGACTTGGTAATTAAGGGCAGGGATACTTCCCTGAGACATTATGGAAGAGATCCTGACGTGCTAACTATTCCCTACCGGTTGTCAGATTTTGAATGGGTCAGGAGAAATAATTCACGTGTGTCTAGTGCCCTGGAGGGCTTTATGGGTAAGATAGATTGCCACTATGGCACTTCAAAATGGGTGACCTCATTTTCCAGGCTACAATGGACACCCCCTGTGCTTTTCTCTACCAAGCCTCTTGTCAAGGCTGCCAATGTCTTTACAGATGGTGGGCGAGCCGGCTCTGCCGTAGTGGTGCGCTCCGCCTCGCCCCCTGCCGGTGGGAAAGATAACACCCATTACTTTGAAGCCGTCACTGGCTCTGCACAATTTAAAGAGTTGTATGCAGTCGCCTTGGCACTGACCCATGTTAAACAGCCAATGAACTTGTTCTCTGATAGTCTATATGTGGTTAATTTGCTACCCAACCTAGTGTGTTCACATATCAAGTTGGATGGAAACCCAATCACTCCTCTGATGATCCAAGTCAGGTCTCTGTTAAAAGAGCGGAGTGAGCCTATTTTTTTACAGCACCTTCGTGGACACCAAGGACTGCCTGGGGACCTGGCACAAGGTAATCGTATGGCTGACCAGCTGGCCACTAATGGAACCATCATAGCTCTGGCCATTGTACAACCTCAAAACCTCCAAATGGCCAAAGGGCTTCATGAGCGTACTCACTTAAATTGGAGAGGGTTACATCAGAGATTTCCTTCAATTCCTATAAAAGACTTAAAAAAGATTATAAGGACTTGCAAATCATGTATGCCTTTCGTGCAAGTCCCTCTCTTACAATCTCCAGGTGTGAATTCAAGAGGTTTAAGACCCAACTTAATTTGGCAGACTGATGTGACCCATTACACCCCCTTTGGAAGGCTAAAATATATATTTATGTCCATTGACACCTGCTCCGGTGCATGTTGGGCCTCTCTGCATACCGGTGAAAGAGCACGGCATGCTGAAAGCCACTTCTTACAATGTTTTGCTATCCTAGGACTGCCTTTACAGGTTAAAACAGATAATGGACCTTGTTTCACCAGTAAGCCTTTACAGGCATTTTTTCAAATGTGGAATATTAAACATACCACTGGAATACCTTATAACCCAAAGGGTCAAGCCATAATTGAGAGGCATAATAGGACCCTGAAGGATCAATTATTAAAACAAAAAGGGGGGAGAAGCCCCCAGGACCAGCTGAGGACAGCGTTGTTTACATTGAATATTTTAAATTTCTCTAAGGACCAACCTCTGTCGGCTTTCCAGAGACACTGGTCAAGCCAAACACCCTACTTAAAAGTGGAGGCCCGGTGGAAGGATTCTCTGACAGGGGCGTGGCGTGGGCCCGACCCAATTATCAGCGCAGGAAGGGGATTCGCCTGCGTCTTCCCTACTGGGGAACCGAATCCAATCTGGATACCAGCTAGAGATGTAAAATATTGTCCAACAGAATGACCACCCAAGGGCACCTGCCCTTGAGGGATGTCTCCCCTTGTTTCCTCTCAGGAAAGCAAAGACCGAGGTGGAATTTTCTAAGGAGAAACGGGAAAGCCTGCCTGCACCAGCGATGGACCTGGACCCATTGTCGGCCCTGTTTCTTCCCTGGACCCTGCCTGACGACCTTTGGAGTAAAGTTTGCTGTGGCAGCGTGGCCCACAGCCTTGCACAAGGACCAAAGGGAAATTTTGCACGGTTGTCCCTCTCTTTCGCTCCCCCCTTTGCTGCTTATCTCAGGGGTCCCCATTGGAGGGAAATAGGAGCTAAAGGACTTGGACACTTTAATGTTTTATTATAAATGTTTATAATAAGTAAGGTATTGGCACCTTGCTGCAATGTTTACTGTGAAGTGTTTACTAACCTCAGTTGTTAAGTTACCAGCATCCTGGCTGCCACATCACCAGGACCTGAACCTGCCCCTCTACCTCACCAGCGGGGGAAGGAAGAGCCACCTGTGCTACCTCGAGCGACACCAGAATGGACCAGAATTCCTGTTTTCCGTGGACTGACCCCGATAAGAGACCCTCCATTGCCTTGTGCCTTGTTGTAATCACTCATGTGTTACAATTGCTCATGTGTTACAGTTGCTCATGTTTGCATTTGCCTTGTATTACGATTGCTTATGCTCATGTCTGCTTTATGCTCCCATTTACCTTATGTTTACATTGGGTCTCTTGTTGTTAGCGATGGACCAGAGCTGTCTAGGTACCAAGTGGCCTTTGGCCTTTTAGCCATATAAGAACCCCAAGAGGCTCATCACTCAAACCCTAGGACCTGCTGCTCAGTAAGGTCCGCCGGCACCGGAAAAATTATCAGGCTTTCTTTCGAATGCCAATCCTACTCTCCCCAAGGCCTCTCATCGGGCCCGCCAGCCCGGCAGGAAGGTCAGCCTGCAGAGCTAGGGCGTTAGCCCGAGACGGGTAAGACTCCCCTTGGGGGGGGGGGGCAACCTAAGACATGGCGTGCTCTCGAGTAGGGCGCCTCCTGTTGTTCGAAAAAAAAAATATAAAAGAGGCAGATGTTGGGGTCCATCTTCCCCCCTAGATGGAAGGGGCCTGAGGCACCTCCCACAGCTGGGGAATGCGGCCTTTCCATCCTCTCTACATTGGAATCCGGAGAAACCGGTCGGGCAAAGAGACCCCCGACTTAGCTAGCAGCAAGCCTGGCGCCTACCAGCCCCGCCCTGGTTTGGCGCGCTCAGAGTGACATAGCCCCTTGGAGGTCAAGTGACCAGCCCCTTGGAGGTCACCTGACAGCTCATGGCCTATGGGAATCCTGGCCAACCTCCTTCCCCGGATCATCTCCCCTTGTCCCTCTCTCAATAAAGTTAGTTCGCTCTCAGAAGCTGACCCGTGGTCTATGTCCGTAGCTCCCAGGGTAGGATAACGGTCACATTGCCACTCGGGTCGCGCGCACGCCAGGACGGAGACGCCCCTACGTCTCACCCTGACAGACCTGCAGGCCGAGGGTTGGGGGAGAGGACGATACGAGGGTAATAAGAGAGAAAGGAATAAGCATTTGAGCCGGAGCAGAGAAAGCAGTCACCACAGTGAGGGAAAAGAGAAAAAAGCTCATTTAGGACCTGCGATTACGAAGGGGGTAGGCAGCTGTATATCAGGGAGTAAACCTTCTGAGAAAAAAAACAGCTGGAGCTTGTCAAGGTAACTACACAGGGGAAAGGATAATGTACTGGGAACTCCTCAGAAGAATCTGATTTGTGGTGAGGGGAGAGAGATAAAAGCTCATTTAGGAACGACATGAACATGCTGCGTACATAGCTGTTTATCAGTAAATATCTCCACTGAGATTAAGAAAAGCAGTAGCTTAATAAATAAAGTACTTCCTGGTATTATTACTGTACTGGTAACTCCCCAAAAGAATCTGGATTGTGGTGAGGGAACAGAGAAAAAAGCTCATATAGGACCTCCACTTACGAAGGGGGTAGGCAGCTGTATATCAGGGAGTAAACCTTCTGAGAATAAAAACAGCTGGAGCTTGTTAAGGTAATTACACAGGGGAAAGGATAATGTACTGGGAACTCCTCAGAAGAATCTGATATGTGGTGAAGGGAGAGAGATAAAAGCTCATTTAGGAACGACATGAACATGCTGCGTAGGTAACTGTTTGTCAGTAAATATCTCCACTGAGATTAAGAAAAGCAGTAGCTTAATAAATTAAGTAGTTCCTGGTATGGTTACTGTACTGGTAACTCCCCAAAAGAATCTGGATAGTGGTAAGGGAACAGAGAAAATGCTCATTTAGGACCTGCGCTTACGAAGGGGGTAGGCAGCTGTATATCAGGGAGTAAACCTTCTGAGAATAAAAACAGTTGGAGCTTGTTAAGGTAATTACACAGGTGAAAGGATAATGTACTGGGAACTCCTCAGAAGAATCTGATTTTTGGTGAGGGGAGAGAGATAAAAGATCACTTAGGAACGACATGAACATGCTGCGTAGGTAGCTGTTTATCAGTAAATATCTCCACAGAGATTAAGAAAAGCAGTAGCTTAATAAATTAAGTACTTCCTGGTATGGGTACTGTACTGGTAACTCCCCAAAAGAATCTGGATAGTGGTGAGGCAACAGAGAAAAAAGCTCATTTAGGACCTGCACTTACCAAGGGGGTAGGCAGCTGTATATCAGGGAGTAAACCTTCTGAGAATGAAAACAGCTGGAGCTTGTTAAGGTAATTACACAGGGGAAAGGATAATGTACTGGGAACTCCTCAGAAGAATCTGATTTGTGGTGAGGGGAGAGAGATAAAAGCTCATTTAGGAACGACATGAACATGCTGCATACGTAGCTGTTTATCAGTAAGTATCTCTACTGAGATTAAGAAAAGCAGTAGCTTAATAAATTAAGTACTTCCTGGTATGGTTACTGTACTGGTAACTCCCCAATAGAATCTGGATTGTGGTGAGGGAACAGAGAAAAAAGCTCATTTAGGACCTGCACTTACGAAGGGGGTAGGCAGCTGTATATCAGGGAGTAAACCTTCTGAGAATAAAAACAGCTGGAGCTTGTTAAGGTAATTACACAGGGGAAAGGATAATGTACTGGGAACTCCTCAGAAGAATCTGATTTGTGGTGAGGGGAGAGAGATAAAAGCTCATTTAGGAACGACATGAACATGCTGTGTAGGTAGCTATTTATCAGTAAATATCTCCACTGAGATTAAGAAAAGCAGTAGCTTAATAAATTAAGTACTTCCTGGTATGGTTACTGTACTGGTAACTCCCCAAAAGAATCTGGATTGTGGTGAGGGAACAGAGAAAAAAGCTCATTTAGGACCTGCACTTACGAAGGGGGTAGGCAGCTGTATATCAGGGAATAAACCTTCTGAGAATAAAAACAGCTGGAGCTTGTTAAGGTAATTACACAGGGGAAAGTATAATGTACTGGGACCTCCTCAGAAGAATCTGATTTGTGGTGAGGGGAGAGAGATAAAAGCTCATTTAGGAACGACATGAAAATGCTGCATAGGTAGCTGTTTATCAGTAAATATCTCCACTGAGATTAAGAAAAGCAGTTAGCTTAATAAAATAAGTACTTCCTGGTATTGTTTACTGTAGTGGTAACTCCTCAAAAGAATCTGGATTGTGGTGAGGGAACAGAGAAAAAATCTCATTTCGGACCAGCACTTACGAACGTGGTAGGCAGCTGTATATCAGGGAGTAAACCTTCTGAGAATAAAAACAGCTGGAGCTTGTTAAGGTAATTACACAGGGGAAAGGATAATGTACTGGGAATTCCTCAGAAGAATATGATTTGTGGTGAGGGGAGAGAGATAAAAGCTCATTTAGGAACGACATGAAACATGCTGCGTAGGTAGCTGTTTATCAGTAAATATCTCCACTGAGATTAAGAAAAGCAGTAGCTTAATAAATTAAGTACTTCCTGGTATGGTTTACTGTACTGGTACCTCCCCAAAAGAATCTGGATTGTGGTGCGGTGTTGGGGGTCCATCTTCCCCCCTAGATGGAAGGGGCCTGAGGCACCTCCCCCAGCTGGGGAATGCGGCCTTTCCATCCTTTCTACTTTGGAATCAGGAGAAACCGGTCGGGCAAAGAGACCCCCTAACTGAGCTGGCAGCCAGCCTGGCGCCTACCAGCCCCGCCCTGGTTTGGCGCGCTCAGAGTTACATAGCCCCTTGGAGGTCAAGTGACCAGCCCCTTGGAGCTCACCTGACAGCTCATGGCTATGGGAATCCTGGCCAACCTCCTTCCCCGGATCATCTCCCCTTGTCCCTCTCTCAATAAAGTTAGTTCGCTCTCAGAAGCTGACCCGTGGTCTATGTCCGTAGCTCCCAGGGTAGGATAATGGTCACATTGCCACGCGGGGTTGTGCGCACGCCAGGACGGAGACGCCCCTACGTCTCACCCTGACAGACCTGCAGGCCGAGGGTTGGGGAGAGGACGATACGAGGGTAATAAGAGAGAAAGGAATAAGCATTTGATCCGGAGCAGAGGAAAGCAGTCCCCACACAGTGGCGCCCACGTGGTTTGCACGAATCCACGCGAGGAAGCCCGGCTCCCGACCGGCCCTGACGGAAACAGGTTGGAAATCCTGAGACGCGCGATCCTCCCACCCCAGGTAAGAGGATGGGACAAGTCCAGAGTCGGCGAAACAATTCGCCCCTTAAGATCCTAAAGTTCACCCTCCAAAACGCGGGGATTAATATCTCAGAGCCCTGCGCTATACAAATTTGGGAGGAATTGACCCACAGGGTCCCGTGGCTAACTGGAGCCAACCCACACTCGTGGGGAAACTTGGGAGCCGACTAGAGCGGGAATTACAAACAGCACCATGGGGAAAACTCCCACTGCGAGCCATTAAGACTCTCAAGGCTTTCCTCTCTTGGGGACCCGGGCGGGGAGTCCCTGGATTCAGGAAAAGGTATCCAGAGGGAATTTTGATCTGGAGGGGGCCCCAATGCCCTACTCCGCGAGAAGCCCTGGACGAAAGCTCGTTCGGTACCCAGGAATCCAAAGCCACGGCTGGCAGGAGATGAACAGAGCAGCCGCAGGCTTGCTAGCCCTCCCCCATGTGAGGCTCAGCTTGACTCTATACATATGCAGATTTCGGCAACCCTGAGCCGCTTTTCTGTGGCGCTGGCGGCGCCCCGCAGCAAAAAAAAAAAACTGGCCTGGCCACTTTTAAATTCAGAGGCCTTGAAGCTACAGATTTTCATGAGTGCAGGAGGATGGTTTTTGAGAGAGGCAGGCCGAACGCGTCCTGGACAAAACATCTACTTTACAGCCTGACTCTCAGATTTCCCACCAACCAAGGCAATAAACAGCCTAAAGCCCCTTGCTGGGCAGTCCCTATTGCCAGAGACAGTAATCATGATATTTGGAAAAAGTTCCGATTCTTAATTAATACAGGAGCAGATCGGACCATATGCATTTAATTGGACAACATTATTATTGGATCAGCAGATGCCCATGTGCTAGATTTGGCCTATAGCAAGGCCCAAACATCCTTCAAAGAGGAGGGCTGCGTATAGCCAGTGACAAGGTTCAGAAAGTATACCCCTTCAAGATCTTGGGGGCAGAGCTTAAACTAGACTCTGTATGCCCACTCAAGCCCCAGTTATCCCTTCCAGGCAACTTATACTCTGGTGGAGATGCAAAGACTGTTAGGTGAAATTAATTGGCTAAGATCCTGGCTTCAACTGCCTACAGAGGAGCTGTTACCGCTCCATGACTCTTTGAAGGGCAAAGCGCCCACTGATGTTATTACAATAACTCCATCACTCCAAACAGCCTTCCAGAAAATCCAATTGGCCTTAAATAAGGCACAGCTGGCACGCTACAAGCCTAAGTGCCCACTTTGCCTTTGGATCCTCCCCGATCGAACTTTCTTCAGCTGCAATTACGCAATCAGGCGAGCCCCTTCAGTGGGTGCACGCATCAGTGGGAGGAGCTCCCAGAGTTTATTCCCAGTTAGACCAGCAGCTGACATGGTAATTAAGGGCGGGATACTTCCCTGAGACATTATGGAAGAGATCCTGACGTGCTAACTATTCCCTACCGGTTGTCAGATTTCGAATGGGTCAGGAGAAATAATTCACGTGTGTCTAGTGCCCTGGAGGGCTTTATGGGTAAGATAGATTGCCACTATGGCACTTCAAAATGGGTGACCTCATTTTCCAGGCTACAATGGACACCCCCCTGTGCTTTTTCTCTACCAAGCCTCTTGTCAAGGCTGCCAATGTCTTTACAGATGGTGGGCGAGCCGGCTCTGCCGTAGTGGTGCGCTCCGCCTCGCCCCCTGCCGGTGGGAAAGATAACACCATTACTTTGAAGCCGTCACTGGCTCCTGCACAATTTAAAGAGTTGTATGCAGTCGCCTTGGCACTGACCCATGTTAAACAGCCAATGAACTTGTTCTCTGATAGTCTATATGTGGTTAATTTGCTACCCAACCTAGTGTGTTCACATATCAAGTTGGATGGAAACCCAATCACTCCTCTGATGATCCAAGTCAGGTCTCTGTTAAAAGAGCGGAGTGAGCCTATTTTTTTTACAGCACCTCGTGGACACCAAGGACTGCCTGGGGACCTGGCACAAGGTAATCGTATGGCTGACCAGCTGGCCACTTAATGGAACCATCATAGCTCTGGCCATTGTACAACCTCAAAACCTCCAAATGGCCAAAGGGCTTCATGAGCGTACTCACTTAAATTGGAGAGGGTTACATCAGAGATTTCCTTCAATTCCTATAAAAGACTTAAAAAAGATTATAAGGGACTTGCAAATCATGTATGCCTTTCGTGCAAGTCGCTCCCTTACAATCTCCAGGTGTGAATTCAAGAGGTTTAAGACCAACTTAATTTGGCAGACTGATGTGACCCATTACACCCCCTTTGGAAGGCTAAAATATATATTTATGTCCATTGACACCTGCTCCGGTGCATGTTGGGCCTCTCTGCATACCGGTGAAAGAGCACGGCATGCTGAAAAGCCACTTCTTACAATGTTTTGCTATCCTAGGACTGCCTTTACAGGTTAAAACAGATAATGGACCTTGTTTCACCAGTAAGCCTTTACAGGCATTTTTTCAAATGTGGAATATTAAACATACCACTGAATACCTTATAACCCAAAGGGTCAGCCATAATTGAGAGGATAATAGGACCCTGAAGGATCAATTATTAAAACAAAAAGGGGGGAGAAGCCCCCCAGGACCAGCTGAGGACAGCGTTGTTTACATTGAATATTTTAAATTTCTCTAAGGACCAACCTCTGTCGGCTTTCCAGAGACACTGGTCAAGCAAACACCCTACTTAAAAGTGGAGGCCCGGTGGAAGGATTCTCTGACAGGGGCGTGGTGTGGGCCGACCCAATTATCAGCGCAGGAAGGGGATTCGCCTGCGTCTTCCCTACTGGGAACCGAATCCAATCTGGATACCAGCTAGAGATGTAAAATATTGTCCAACAGAATGACCACCCAAGGGCACCTGCCCTTGAGGGATGTCTCCCCTTGTTTCCTCTCAGGAAAGCAAAGACCGAGGTGGAATTTTCTAAGGAGAAACGGGAAAGCCTGCCTGCACCAGCGATGGAACCTGGACCCATTGTCGGCCCTGTTTCTTCCCCTGGACCCTGCCTGACGACCTTTGGAGTAAAGTTTGCTGTGGCAGCGTGGCCCACAGCCTTGCACAAGGACCAAAGGGAAATTTTGCACGGTTGTCCCTCTCTTTCGCTCCCCCCTTTGCTGCTTATCTCAGGGGTCCCATTGGAGGGAAATAGGAGCTAAAGGACTTGGACACTTTAATGTTTTATTATAAATGTTTATAATAAGTAAGGTATTGGCACCTTGCTGCAATGTTACTGTGAAGTGTTTACTAACCTCAGTTGTTAAGTTACCAGCATCCTGGCTGCCACATCACCAGGACCTGAACCTGCCCCTCTACCTCACCAGCGGGGGAAGGGAAGAGGCCACCTGTGCTACCTCGAGCGACACTAGAATGGACCAGAATTCCTGTTTTCCGTGGACTGACCCCGATAAGAGACCCTCCATTGCCTTGTGCCTTGTTGTATCACTCATGTGTTACAATTGCTCATGTGTTACAGTTGCTCATGTTTGCATTTGCCTTGTATTACGATTGCTTATGCTCATGTCTGCTTTATGCTCCCATTTACCTTATGTTTACATTGGGGTCTCTTGTTGT
>NW_025959030.1:0-42025 GCF_023159225.1 Perognathus longimembris pacificus | reverse complement strand
TATCGCTCTCCCTCACCACAAATCACATTCTTCTGAGGAGTTCCCAGTACATTATCCTTTCCCCTGTGTAATTACCTTAACAAGCTCCAGCTGTTTTTACTCTCAGAAGGTTTACTCCCTGATATACAGCTGCCTACCCCCTTCGTAAGTGCAGTTCCTAAATGAGCTTTTTTCTCTGTTCCCTCACCACAATCCAGATTCTTTTGGGGAGTTACCAGTACAGTAACCATACCAGGAAGTACTTAATTTATTAAGCTACTGCTTTTCTTAATCTCAGTGGAGATATTTACTGATAAACAGCTACGTAAGCAGCATGTTCATGTCGTTCCTAAATGAGCTTTTATGTCTCTCCCCTCACCACAAATCAGATTCTTCTGAGGAGTTCCCAATACATTACCCTTTCCCCTGTGTAATTACCTTAACAAGCTCCAGCTGTTTTTATTCTCAGAAGGTTTACTCCCTGATATACAGCTGCATACCCCCTCGTAAGTGCAGGTCCTAAATGAGCTTTTTTCTCTGTTTCCTCACCACAATCCAGATTCTTTTGGGAGTTACCAGTACAGTAACCATACCAGGAAGTAATTAATTTATTAAGCTACTGATTTTCTTAATCTCAGTGGGGATATTTACTGATAAACAGCTACCTACGCAGCATGTTCATGTCGTTCCTAAATGAGCTTTTATCGCTCTCCCCCTCCACCACAAATCAGATTCTTCTGAAAAGTTCCCAGTACATTATCCTTTCCCCTGTGTAATTACCTTAACAAGCTCCAGCTGTTTTTATTCTCAGAAGGTTTACTCCCCGATATACAGCTGCCTACCCGCTTCGTAATTGCAGGTCCTAAATTAGCTTTTTTCTCTGTTCCCTCACCACAATCCAGATTCTTTTGGGGAGGTGCCAGTACAGTAACCATACCAGTTAGTACTTAATTTATTAAGCTACTGCTTTTCTTAATCTCAGTGGAGATATTTACTGATTAACAGGTACCTACGCAGCATGTTCATGTCCTTCCTAAATGAGCTTTTATCTCTCTCCCCTCACCACTAATCAGATTCTTCTGAGGAGTTCCCAGTACATTATCCTTTCCCCTGTGTAATTACCTTAACAAGCTCCAGCTGTTTGTATTCTCAGAAGGTTTACTCCCTGATATACAGCTGCCTACCCCCTTCGTAAGTGCAGGTCCTAAATGAGCTTTTTTCTCTGTTCCCTCACCACAATCCAGATTCTTTTGGGGAGTTACAAGTACAGTAACCATACCAGAAGTACTTAATTTATTAAGCTACTGCTTTTCTTAATCTCAGTGGAGATATTTAATGATAAACAGCTACCTACGCAGCATGTTCATGTCGTTCCTAAATGAGCTTTTATCTCTCTCCCCTCACCACAATTCAGATTCTTCTGAGGAGTTCCCAGTACATTATCCTTTCCCCTGTGTAATTACCTTAACAAGCTCCAGCTGTTTTTATTCTACGAAGGTTTACTCCCTGATATACAGCTGCCTACCCCCTTCGTAAGTGCAGGTCCTAAATGAGCTTTTTTCTCTGTTCCCTCACCACAATCCAGATTCTTTTGGGGAGTTATCAGTACAGTCACCATACAGGAAGTACTTAATTTATTAAGCTACTGCTTTTCTTAATCTCAGTGGAGATATTTACTGATAAACAGCTACCTACGCAGCATGTTCATGTCGTTCCTAAATGAGCTTTTATCTCTCTCCCCTCACCACAAATCAAATTCTTCTGAGGAGTTTCCAGTACATTATCCTTTCCCCCGTGTAATTACCTTAAGAAGCTCCAGCTGTTTTTATTCTCAGATGGTTTACTCCCTGATATACAGCTGCCTACCCCCTTCGTAAGTGAAGGTCCTAAATGAGCTTTTTTCTCTGTTCCCTCACCACAATCCAGATTCTTTTGGGGAGTTACCAGTACAGTAACCATACCAGGAAGTACTTATTTATTAAGGTACTGCTTTTCTTAATCTCAGTGGAGATATTTACTGATAAACAGCTACCTATGCAGCATGTTCATGTCGTTCCTAAATGAGCTTTTTTCTCTGTTCCCTCACCACAATCCATATTCTTTTGGGGAGTTACCAGTACAGTATCCATACCAGGAAGTACTTAATTTATTAAGCTACTGCTTTTCTTAATCTCAGTGGAGATATTTACTAATAAACAGCTACGTATGCAGCATGTTCATGTCGTTCCTAAATGAGCTTTTATCTCTCTCCCCTCACCACTAATCAGATTCTTCTGAGGAGTTCCCAGTACATTATCCTTTCCCCTGTGTAATTACCTTAACAAGCTCCAGCTGTTTTTATTGTCAGAAGCGATATTCCCTGATATACAGCTGCCTACCCACTTCGTAAGTGCAGGTCCTAAATGAGATTTTTTCTCTGTTCCCTCACCACAATCCAGATTCTTTTGGGGAGTTACCAGTACAGTAACCATACCAGGAAGTACTTAATTTATTAAGCTACTGCTTTTCTTATCTCAGTGGAGATATTTACTGATAAACAGCTACCTACGCAGCATGTTCATGTCGTTCCTAAATGAGCTTTTATGTCTCTCCCGTCAATACAAATCAGATTCTTCCTAGGAGTTCCCAGTACATTATCCTTTCCCATGTGTAATTACCTAAACAAGCTCCAGCTGTTTTTATTCTCAGAAGGTTTACTCCCTGATATACAGCTGCCTACCCCCTTCATAAGTGCAGGTCCTAAATGAGCTTTTTTCTCTGTTCCCTCATAAAAATCCGGATTCTTTGGGGAGTTACCAGTACAGTAACCATACCAGGAAGTACTTAATTTATTAAGCTACTGCTTTTCTTAATCTCAGTGGAGATATTTACTGATAAACAGCTACCTACGCAGCATGTTCATGTCGTTCCTAAATGAGCTTTTATCTCTCTCGCGTCACCACAATTCAGATTCTTCTGAGGAGTTCCCAGTACATTATCCTTTCCCCTGTGTAATTATATTAACAAGCTCCAGCTGTTTTTATTCTCAGAAGGTTTACTCCCTGATATACAGCTGCCTACCCCCTTCGTAAGTGCAGGTCCTAAATGAGCTTTTTTCTCTGTTCCCTCACCACAATCCAGATTCTTTTGGGGAGTTACCAGTACAGTAACCATACCATGAAGTAGTTAATTTATTAAGCTACTGCATTTCTTAATCTCATTGGAGATATTTACTGATAAACAGCTACGTACGCAGCATGTTCATGTCGTTCCTAAATGAGCTTTTATCTCTCTTCCCTCATCACAAATCAGATTCTTATGAGGATTTCCCAGTACATTATCCTTTCCCCTGTGTAATTACCTTAACAAGCTCCAGCTGTTTTTATTCTCAGAAGGTTTACTCCCTGATATACAGCTGCCTACCCCCTTCGTAATTGCAGGTCCTAAATGAGATTTTTTCTCTGTTCCCTCACAAAAATCCGGATTCTTTGGGGAGTTACCAGTACAGTAACCATACCAGGAAGTACTTAATTTATTAAGCTACTGCTTTTCTTAATCTCAGTGGAGATATTTACTGATAAACAGCTACCTATGCAGCATGTTCATGTCGTTAATAAATGAGCTTTTATCTCTCTCCCCTCACCACAAATCAGATTCTTCTGAGGAGTTCCCAGTACATTATCCTTTCCCATGTGTTATTAAGTTAACAAGCTCCAGCTGTTTTTATTCTCAGAAGGTTTACTCCCTGATATACTGCTGCCTACCCCCTTCGTAAGTGCTGGTCCTAAATGAGCTTTTTTCTCTGTTCCCTCACCACAATCCAGATTCTTTTGGGGAGTTACCAGTACAGTAACCATACCAGGAAGTACTGCTTTTCTTAATCTCAGTGGAGATATTTACTGATAAACAGCTACGTATGCAGCATGTTCATGTCGTTCCTAAATGAGCTTTTATCTCTCTCCCCTCAAAACAAATCAGATTCTTCTGAGGAATTCCCAGTACTTCATCTTTTCTCCTGTGTAATTACCTTAACAAGCTCCAGCTGTTTTTATTCTCAGGAGGTTTACTCCCTGATATACAGCTGCCTACCCCCTTCGTAAGTGCAGGTCCTAAATGAGCTTTTTTGTCTGTTCCCTGACCACAATCCAGATTCTTTTGGGGAGTTACCAGTACAGTAACCATACCAGGAAGTACTTAATTTATTAAGCTACTGCTTTTCTTAATCTCAGTGGAGATATTTACTGATAAACAGCTACGTACGCAGCATGTTCATGTCGTTGCTAAATGAGCTTTTATCTCTCTCCCCTCACCACAAATCAGATTCTTCTGAGGAGGTCGCAGTACATTATCCTTTCCCCTGTGTAATTACCTTAACAAGCTCCAGCTGTTTTTATTCTCAGAAGGTTTACTCCCTGATATACGACTCCCTACCCCCTTCGTAAGTGCAGGTCCTAAATGAGCTTTTTTCTCTCTTCCCTCACCACAATCCAGATTCTTTTGGGGAGTTACCAGTACAGTAACCATACCAGGAAGTACTTAATTTATTAAGCTACTGCTTTTCTTAATCTCAGTGGAGATATTTAATGATAAACAGCTACCTACGCAGCATGTTCATGTCGTTCCTAAATGAGCTTTTATCTCTCTCGCGTCACCACAATTCAGATTCTTCTGAGGAGTTCCCAGTACATTATCCTTTCCCCTGTGTAATTATATTAACAAGCTCCAGCTGTTTTTATTATCAGAAGGTTTACTCCCTGATATACAGCTGCCTACCCCCTTCGTTAGTGCAGGTCCTAAATGAGCTTTTTTCTCTGTTCCCTCACCACAATCCAGATTCTTTTGGGGAGTTACCAGTACAGTAACCATACCAGGAAGTACTTAATTTATTAAGCTACTGCTTTTCTTAATCTCATTGGAGATATTTACTGATAAACAGCTACGTACGCAGCATGTTCATGTCGTTCCTAAATGAGCTTTTATCTCTCTCCCCTCATCACAAATCAGATTCTTATGAGGATTTCCCAGTACATTATCCTTTCCCCTGTGTAATTACCTTAACAAGCTCCAGCTGTTTTTATTCTCAGAAGGTTTACTCCCTGATATACAGCTGCCTACCCCCTTCGTAAGTGCAGGTCCTAAATGGACTTTTTTCTCTGTTCCCTCACAAAAATCCGGATTCTTTGGGGAGTTACCAGTACAGTAACCATACCAGGAAGTACTTAATTTATTAAGCTACTGCTTTTCTTAATCTCAGTGGAGATATTTACTGATAAACAGCTACCTATGCAGCATGTTCATGTGGTTCCGAAATGAGCTTTTTTCTCTGTTCCCTCACCACAATCCAGATTCTTTGGGGAGTTACCAGTACAATATCCATACCAGGAAGTACTTAATTTATTAAGCTACTGCTTTTCTTAATGTCAGTGGAGATATTTACTGATAAACAGCTACGTATGCAGCATGTTCATGTCGTTCTTAAATGAGCGTTTATCGCTCTCCCCTCACCACAAATCAGATTCTTCTGAGGAGTTTCCAGTACATTATCCTTTCCCCTGTGTAATTACCTTAACAAGCCCCAGCTGTTTTTATTCTCAGAAGGTTTACTCCCTGATATACAGCTGCCTACCCCCTTCGTAAGTGCAGGTCCTAAATGAGCTTTTTTCTCTGTTCCCTCACCACAATCCAGATTCTTTTGGGGAGTTACCAGTACAGTAACCATACCAGGAAGTACTTAATTTATTAAGCTACTGCTTTTCTTAATCTCAGTGGAGATATTTACTGATATACAGCTACCTACGCAGCATGTTCATGTCGTTCCTAAATGAGCTTTTATCTCTCTCCCCTCACCACAAATCAGATTCTTCTGAGGAGTTCCCAATACATTATCCTTTCCCCTGTGTAATTACCTTAACAAGCTCCAGCTGTTTTTATTCTCAGAAGGGATAATCCCTGATATACACCTGCCTATCCCCTTCGTAAGTGCAGGTCCTATATGAGCTTTTTTCTCTGATCCCTCACCACAATCCAGTTTCTTTCGGAGAGTTACCAGTATAGTAACCATACCTGGAAGTACTTAATTTATAAAGCTACTGCTGTTCTTAATGTCAGTGGAGATATTTACTGATAAACACCTACCTACCCAGTATGTTCATGTCCTTCTCAAATGAGCTTTTATCTCTCTCCCCTCACCACAAATCAGATTCTTCTGAGGAGTTCCCAGTACATTATCCTTTCTCCTGTGTAATTACCTTAACAAGCTCCAGCTGTTTGTATTATCAGAAGGGATACTCCCTGATATACAGCTGCCTAAACCCTTCGTAAGTGCATGTCCTATATGAGCTTTTTTCTCTGTTCCCTCACCACAATCCAGATTATTTTGGGGAGTTACCAATACAGTAACCATACCAGAAGTACTTAATTTATTAAGCTACTGCTTTTCTTAATCTCAGTGGAGATATTTACTGATAAACAGCTACCTATGCAGCATTTTCATGTCGTTCATAAATGAGATTTTTTCTCTCTCCCCTCACCACAAATCAGATTCTTCTGAGGAGTTCCCAGTACATTATCCTTTCCCCTGTGTAATTACCTTAACAAGCTCCAGCTGTTTTTATTCTCAGAAGGGATACTCCCTGATATACAGCTGCCTACCCCCTTCGTAAGTGAAGGTCCTAAATGAGCTTTTTTCTCTGTTCCCTCACCACAATCCAGATTCTTTTGGGGAGTTACCAGTACAGTAACCATACTAGGAAGTACTTAATTTATTAAGCTACTGCTTTTCTTAATCTCAGTGGAGATATTTACTGATAAACAGCTACCTACGCAGCATGTTCATGTCGTTCCTAAATGAGCTTTTATCTCTCTCCCCTCACCACAAATCAGATTCTACTGAGGAGTTCCCAGTACATTATCCTTTCCTCTGTGTAATTACGTTTAGAATCTCCAGATGTTTGTATTCTCAGAAAGTTTACTCCCTGATATACAGCTGCCTATCCCCTTCGTAAGTGCAGGTCCTAAATGAGCTTTTTTCTCTGTTCCCTCACCACAATCCAGATTCTTTTGGGGAGTTACCACTACAGTAACCATACCAGGAAGTACTTAATTAATTAAGCTACTGCTTTTGTTAGTCTCAGTGGAGATATTTACTGATAAACCGCTACCTACGCAGCATGTTCATGTCGTTCCTAAATGAGCTTTTATCTCTCTCCTCTCACCACAAATCAGATTCTTATGAGGAGTTCCCAGTACATTATCCTTTCCCCTGTGTAATTACCCTAACAAGCTCCAGCTGTTTTTATTCTCAGAAGGTTTACTCCCTGATATACAGCTGCCTACCACCTTCGTAAGTGCAGGTCCTAAATGAGCTTTTTTCTCTGTTCCCTCACCACAATCCAGATTCTTTTGGGGAGTTGCCAGTACAGTAACCATACCAGGAAGTACTTAATTTATTAAGCTACTGCTTTCTTAATCTTGTGGAGATATTTACTGATAAACAGCTACCTACGCAGCATGTTCATGTCGTTCCTAAATGAGCTTTTATCTCTCTCCCCTCACCACAAATCAGATTCTTCTGAGGAGTTCCCAGTACATTATCCTTTCCCATGTGTAATTAACTTAACAAGCTCCAGCTGTTTTTATTCTCAGAAGGTTTACTCCCTGATATACTGCTGCCTACCCCCTTCGTAAGTGCAGGTCCTAAATGAGCTTTTTTCTCTGTTCCCTCACCACAATCCAGATTCTTTTGGGGAGTTACCAGTACAGTAACCATACCAGGAAGTACTTAATTTATTAAGCTATTGCTTTTCTTAATCTCAGTGGAGATATTTACTGATAAACAGCTACGTATGCAGCATGTTCATGTCGTTCCTAAATGAGCTTTTATCTCTCTCCCCTCAACACAAATCAGATTCTTCTGAGGAATTCCCAGTACTTCATCTTTTCTCCTGTGTAATTACCTTAACAAGCTCCAGCTGTTTTTATTCTCAGAAGGTTTACTCCCTGATATACAGCTGCCTACCCCCTTCGTAAGTGCAGGTCCTAAATGAGCTTTTTTCTCTGTTCCCTCACCTCAATGCAGATTCTTTTGGGGAGTTACCAGTACAGTAACCATACCAGGAAGTACTTAATTTATTAAGCTACTGCTTTTCTTAATCTCAGTGGAGATATTTACTGATAAACAGCTACCTACGCAGCATGTTCATGTCGTTCCTAAATGAGCTTTTATCTCTCTCCCCTCACCACAAATCAGATTCTTCTGAGGAGTTCCCAGTACATTATCCTTTCCCCTGTGTAATTACCTTAACAAGGTCCAACTGTTTTTATTCTCAGAAGGTTTACTCCCTGATATACAGCTGCCTACCCCTTCGTAAGTGCAGGTCCTAAATCAGCCTTTTTCTCTGTTCCCTCACCACAATCCAGATTCTTTTGGGGAGTTACCAGTACAGTAACCATACCATGAAGTACTTTTTTTTTTCTCAAATTTTTATTATCAAACTGACGTACAGAGAGGTTACAGTATCATACGTTGGGCATTGGATACATTTCTTGTACTGTTTGTTGTCTTGTCCCTCATGCTCCCCTCCCTCCCCCCCCTTTCCCTCCTACCCCATGGTGTTCAGTTCACTTACACCAAACAGTTTTGCAAGTATTGCTTTTGTAGTTATTTCTCTTTTTTTACCCTGTGTCTCTCGAATTTGGTATTCCCTTTGAATTTCCTACTTCCAATACCAGTAAACACGGTTTCCAATATACTCAGATAAGATTACAGAGATAGTGTAGGTACAAACATAGGAAGGTGATACAAAACATTATCTATAATAGAAACTACACATACACATAGGACGTTGAAAGTGGTTACAACTGTGATATATCACTTGTTTCCGTAACATGGAGTTCATTTCAATTAGCATCATCTTATGTGTTTCTAAGGGTATAGCTATTGGGCCTTGTGATGCTCTGCTATGGCTTGCCTAAACCTGTACCGATTATTCACACTAATGGAGGCCATAGAGTCCATGTTTCTTTGGGTCTGGCTCACTTCACTTAGTATAACTTTTTCCAAGTCCTTCCATTTCCTTACAAATGGAACAATGTCATTCTTTCTGATAGAGGTATAAAATTCCATTGTGTAAATGTACCACATTTTCCTGATCCATTCATCTATGGAGGGGCTTCTGGGTTGGTTCCAGCTTCTCGCTATGACAAATTGTGCTGTGATGAACATTGTTGTGCTGGTGGCATTACTGTGATTTTGTTTGTGGGCTTTTGGATAGATACCCAACAGTGGGGCTGCTGGGTCATAGGGGAGTTCTATATTGAGCCTTCTGAGGAATCTCCCTACTGCTTGCCAGAGTGGCTGAACCAGTTTACATTCTCACCAACAATGAAGTAGGGTTCCCTTTTGGCCACATCCCCTCCAACAATTGTTATTATTAGTTTTCTTGATATATGACATTCTTGCTGGGGTGAGATGGAATCTCAATGTTGTTTTGATTTGCATTTCCTTTATGGCCAGTGATGTAGAGCATTTTTTCATATGTCTATTGGCCATTCTCATTTCCTCATCAGAGAAGTTTCTTTGTAAGTCTTTAGCCCACTTGATGAGGGGGCTATTGGTTCTTTGCAGTTTTGTTTTGGAAGAAGGTAATTTTTTTAGTTCTACATATATTTTAGAGATGAGGCCTTTGTCTGTTGAATGTCTGGTAAAGACCTTCTCCCAGTCTGTGGGCTTTCTGTTTATCTTGAGAGCTATGTCCTTTGCCGTGCAGAAGCTCTGGAGTTTGATGCAGTCCCATTTGTCCAACCTTTCTTTGATTTGTAGCCTTTCAGAGTCTTTGTTAAGGAAGTTCTATCATTCTGAGGAAGTTCTGTCCTTCTGAGGAGTTCCCCGTACATTATCCTTTCCCCTGTGTGATTACCTTAACAAGCTCCAGCGGTTTTTATTCTCAGAAGGGATACTCCCTGATATATAGCTGCCTACCCCCTTCGTAAGTGCAGGTCCTAAATGAGCTTTTTTCTCTGTTCCCTCACCACAATCCAGATTCTTTTGGGGAGTTACCTGTACAGTAACCATACCAGGAAGTACTTAATTTATTAAGCTACTGCTTTTCTTAATCTCAGTGGAGATATTTACTGATAAACAGCTACCTACGCAGCATGTTCATGTTGTTCCTAAATGAGCTTTTATCTCTCTCCCCTCACCACAAATCAGATTCTTCTAAGGAGTTCCCAGTACATTATCCTTTCCCCTGTATAATTACCTTAACAAGCTCCAGCTGTTTTTATTCTCAGAAGGTTTACTCCCTGATATACACCTGCCTACCCCCTTCGTAAGTGCAGGTCCTAAATGAGCTTTTTTCTCTGTTCCCTCACCACAATCCAGATTCTTTTGGGGGGTTACCAGTACAGTAACCATACCAGGAAGTACTTAATTTATTAAGTTACTGTTTTTCTTAATCTCAGTGGAGATATTTACTGATAAACAGCTACCTATGCAGCATTTTCAGGTCGTTCCTAATGAGCTTTTATCTCTCTCCCCTCACCACAAATCAGATTCTTCTGAGGAGTTAACAGTACACTATCATTTCCCCTGTGTAATTACCTTAACAAGCTCCAGCTGTTTTTATTCTCAGAAGGGATTCTCCCTGATATACAGCTTCCTACCCCCTTCGTAAGTGCAGGTCCTAAATGAGCTTTTTTCTCTGTTCCCTCACCAAAATCCAGATTCTTTTGGGGAGTTACCAGTACAGTAACCACCCCAGGAATTACTTAATTTATTAAGCTACTGCTCTTCTTAATCTCAGTGGAGATATTTACTGATAAACAGCTACCTACGCAGCATGTTCATGTTGTTCCTAAATGAGCTTTTATCTCTCTCCCCTCACCACAAATCAGATATTTCTGAGGAGTTCCCAGTACATTGTCCTTTCTCCTGTGTAATTACCTTAACAAGCTCGAGCTGTTTTTATTCTCAGAAGGGATACTCCCTGATATACAGCTGCCTACCCCCTTCGTAAGTGCAGGTCCTAAATGAGCTTTTTTCTCTGTTCCCTCACCACAATCCAGTTTCTTTTAGAGAGTTACCAGTACAGTAACCATACCTGGAAGTACATAATTTATAAAGCTACTGCTTTTCTTAATCTCAGTGAAGATATTTACTGATAAACAGCTACCTACCCAGTATGTTCATGTCCTTCTGAAATGAGCTTTTATCTCTCTCCCCTCACCACAAATCAGATTCTTCTGAGGAGTTCCCAGTACATTATCCTTTCCCCTGTGTAATTACCTTAACAAGCTCCAGCTGTTTTTATCTCAGAAGGTTTAGTCCCTGATATACAGCTGCCTACCCCCTTCGTAAGTGCAGGTCCTAAATGAGATTTTTTCTCTGTTCCCTCATCAAAATCCAGATTCTTTTGGGGAGTTACCAGTACAGTAACCATACCAGGAAGTACTTAATTTATTAAGATACTGCTTTTCTTAATCTCAGTGGAGATATTTACTGATAAACAGCTACCTACGCAGCATGTTCATGTCGTTCTAAATGAGCTTTTATCTCTCTCCCCTCACCAAAAATCAGATTATTCTGAGGAGTTCCCAGTACAATATCCTTTCCCCTGTGTAATTACCTTAACAAGCTCCAGCTGTTTTTATTCTCAGAAGGGATACTCCCTGATATACACCTGCCTACCCCCTTCGTAAGTGCATGTCCTATATGAGCTTTTTTCTCAGTTCCCTCACCACAATCCAGTTTCTTTGTGAGAGTTACCCGTACAGTAACCATACCTGGAAGTACTTAATTTATAAAGCTACTGCTTTTCTTAATCTAAGTGGAGATATTTACTCATAAACAGCTACGTACGCAGCATTTTCAGGTTGTTCCTAAATGAGCTTTTATCTCTCTCCTTTCACCACAAATCAGATTCTTCTGAGGAGTTCCCAGTACATTATCCTTTCCCCTGTGTAATTACCTTAACAAGCTCCAGCTGTTTTGATTCTCAGAAGGGATAATCCCTGATATACACCTGCCTATCCCCTTCGTAAGTGCAGGTCCTATATGAGCTTTTTTCTCTGATCCCTCACCACAATCCAGTTTCTTTTGGAGAGTTACCAGTACAGTAACCATACCTGGAAGTACTTAATTTATAAAGCTACTACTGTTCTTAATCTCAGTGGAGATATTTACTGATAAACACCTACCTACACAGTATGTTCATGTCCTTCTCAAATGAGCTTTTATCTCTCTCCCCTCACCACAAATCAGATTCTTCTGAGGAGTTCCCAGTACATTATCCTTTCCCCTGTGTAATTACCTTAACAAGCTCCCGTTGTTTTTATTCTCAGAAGGTTTATTCCCTGATATACAGCTGCCTACCCCCTTCGTAAGTGCAGGTCCTAAATGAGCTTTTTTCTCTGTTCCCTCACCACAATCCAGATTCTTTTGTGGAGTTACTAGTACAGTAACCATACCAGGAAGTACTTCATTTATTAAGCTACTGCTTTTCTTAATCTCATTGGAGATATTTACTGATAAACAGCTACCTACGCAGCATGTTCATGTCGTTCCTAAATGAGCTTTTACCTCTCTCCCCTCACCACAAATCAGATTCTTCTGAGGGGTTCCCAGTACATTATCCTTTCCCCTGTGTAATTACCTTAACAAGCTCCAGCTGTTTTTATTCTCAGAAGGGATACTCCCTGATATACAGCTGCCTACCCCCCTTCGTAAGTGAAGGTCCTAAATGAGCTTTTTTCTCTGTTCCCTCACCACAATCCAGATTCTTTTGGGGAGTTACCAGTACAGTAACCATACTAGAAAGTACTTAATTTATTAAGCTACTGCTTTTCTTAATCTCAGTGGAGATATTTACTGATAAACAGCTACCTATGCAGCATGTTCATGTTGTTCTAAATGAGCTTATATCTCTCTAAACTCACCACAAATCAGATTCTGCTGAGGAGTTCCCAGTACATTATCCTTTCCCCTGTGTAATTACCTTAACAAGCTCCAGCTGTTTTTATTCTCAGAAGGTTTACTCCCAGATATACAGCTGCCTACCCCCTTCGTAAGTGCAGGTCCTAAATGAGCATTTTTCTCTGTTCCATCAGCACAATCCAGATTCTTTTGGGAAGTTACGAGTACAGTAACCATACCACGAAGTGCTTAATTTATTAAGCTACTGCTTTTCTTAATCTCAGTGGAGATATATACTGATAAACAGCTACCTACGCAGCATGTTCATGTCGTTCCTAAATGAGCATTTATCTCTCTCCCCTCACCACAAATCAGATTCTTCTGAGGAGTTCCCAGTACATTATCCTTTCCCGTGTGTAATTACCTTAACAAGCTCCAGCTGTTTTTATTCTCAGAAGGGATAATCCCTGATATACACCTGCCTATCCCCTTCGTAAGTGCAGGTCCTATATGAGCTTTTTTCTCTGTTCCCTCACCACAATCCAGATTCTTTTGGGGAGTTACCAGTACAGTAACCATACCAGGAAGTACTTAATTTATTAAGCTACTGCTTTTCTTAATCTCAGTGGAGATATTTACTGATAAACACCTACCTACGCAGCATGTTCATGTCGTTCCTAAATGAGCTTTTATCTCTCTCTCCTCACCACAAATCAGATTCTTCTGAGGAGTTCCCAGTACATTTTCCTTTCCCCTGTGTAATTACCTTAACAAGCTCCAGCTGTTTTTATTCTCAGAAGGTTTACTCCCTGATATACAGCTGCCTACCCCCTTCGTAAGTGCAGGTCCTAAATGAGCTTTTTTCTCTGTTCCCTCACCACAATCCAGATTCTTTTGGGGAGTTACCAGTACAGTAACCATACCAGGAAGTACTTAATTTATTAAGCTACTGCTTTTCTTAATCTCAGTGGAGATATTTACTGATAAACAGCTACCTACGCAGCATGTTTATGTCGTTCCTAAATGAGCTTTTATCTCTCTCCCCTCACCACAAATCAGACTCTTCTGAGGAGTTCCCAGTACATTATCGTTTCCCCTGTGTAAGTACCTTAACAAGCTCCAGCTGTTTTTATTCTCAGAAGGTTTACTCCCTGATATACAGCTGCCTACCCCCTTCGTAAGTGCAGGTCCTAAATGAGCTTCTTTCTCTGTTCCCTCACCACAATCCAGAATCTTTTGGGGAGTTACCAGTACAGTAACCATACCAGGAAATACTTAATTTATTAAGCTACTGCTCTTCTTAATCTCTGTGGAGATATTTACTGATAAACAGCTACGTACGCAGCATGTTCATGTCGTTCCTAAATGATCTTTTATCTCTCCCCTCACCACAAATCAGATTCTTCTGAGGAGTTCCCAGTACATTATCCTTTCCCCTGTGTAATTACCTTAGCAAGCTCCAGCTGTTTTTATTCTCAGAAGGTTTACTCCCTGATATACTGCTGCCTACCCCCTTCGTAAGTGCAGATCCTAAATGAGCTTTTTTCTCTGTTCCCTCACCACAATCCAGATTCTTTTGGGGAGTTACCAGTACAGTAACCATACCAGGAAGTACTTAATTTATTAAGCTACTGCTTTTCTTAATCTCAGTGGAGATATTTACTGATAAACAGCTACCTACGCAGCATGTTCATGTCGTTCCTAAATGAGCTTTTATCTCTCTCCCCTCACGAAAAATCAGATTCTTCTGTGGAGTTCCCAGTACATTATCCTTTCCCCTGTGTAATTACCTTAACAAGCTCCAGCTGTTTTTATTCTCAGAAGGTTTACTCCCTGATATACAGCTGCCTACCCCCTTCGTAAGTGCAGGTCCTAAATGAGCTTCTTTCTCTGTTCCCTCACCGCAATCCAGATTCTTTTGGGGAGTTACCAGTACAGTAATAATACCAGGAAGTACTTTATTTATTAAGCTACTGCTTTTCTTAATCTCAGTGGAGATATTTACTGATAAACAGCTATGTACGCAGCATGTTCATGTCGTTCCTAAATGAGCTTTTATCTCTCTCCCCTCACCACAAATCAGATTCTTCTGAGGAGTTCCCAGTACATTATCCTTTCCCCTGTGTAGTTACCTTGACAAGCTCCAGCTGTTTTTTTTCTCAGAAGGTTTACTCCCTGATATACAGCTGCCTACCCCCTTCGTAATCGCAGGTCCTAAATGAGCTTTTTTCTCTTTTCCCTCACTGTGGTGACTGCTTTCTCTGCTCCGGCTCAAATGCTTATTCCTTTCTCTCTTATTACCCTCGTATCGTCCTCTCCCCCAACCCTCGGCCTGCAGGTCTGTCAGGGTGAGACGTAGGGGCGTCTCCGTCCTGGCGTGCGCGCGACCCGAGTGGCAATGTGACCGTTATCCTACCCTGGGAGCTACGGACATAGACCACGGGTCAGCTTCTGAGAGCGAACTAACTTTATTGAGAGAGGGACAAGGGGAGATGATCCGGGGAAGGAGGTTGGCCAGGATTCCCATAGGCCATGAGCTGTCAGGTGAGCTCCAAGGGGCTGGTCACTTGACCTCCAAGGGGCTATGTCACTCTGAGCGCGCCAAACCAGGGCGGGGCTGGTAGGCGCCAGGCTGGCTGCTAGCTAAGTCGGGGGTCTCTTTGCCCGACCGGTTTCTCCGGATTCCAATGTAGAGAGGATGGAAAGGCCGCATTCCCCAGCTGTGGGAGGTGCCTCAGGCCCCTTCCATCTAGGGGGGAAGATGGACCCCAACATCTGCCTCTTTTATATTTTTTTTTCGAACAACAGGAGGCGCCCTACTCGAGAGCACGCCATGTCTTAGGTTGCCCCCCCCCAAGGGGAGTCTTACCCGTCTCGGGCTAACGCCCTAGCTCTGCAGGCTGACCTTCCTGCCTGGCTGGCGGGCCCGATGAGAGGCCTTGGGGAGAGTAGGATTGGCATTCGAAAGAAAGCCTGATAATTTTTCCGGTGCCGGCGGACCTTACTGAGCAGCAGGTCCTAGGGTTTGAGTGATGAGCCTCTTGGGGTTCTTATATGGCTAAAAGGCCAAAGGCCACTTGGTACCTAGACAGCTCTGGTCCATCGCTAACAACAAGAGACCCAATGTAAACATAAGGTAAATGGGAGCATAAAGCTGACATGAGCATAAGCAATCGTAATACAAGGCAAATGCAAACATGAGCAACTGTAACACATGAGCAATTGTAACACATGAGTGATTACAACAAGGCACAAGGCAATGGAGGGTCTCTTATCGGGGTCAGTCCACGGAAAACAGGAATTCTGGTCCAGTCTGGTGTCGCTCGAGGTAGCACAGGTGGCTCTTCCTTCCCCCGCTGGTGAGGTAGAGGGGCAGGTTCAGGTCCTGGTGATGTGGCAGCCAGGATGCTGGTAACTTAACAACTGAGGTTAGTAAACACTTCACAGTAAACATTGCAGCAAGGTGCCAATACCTTACTTATTATAAACATTTATAATAAAACATTAAAGTGTCCAAGTCCTTTAGCTCCTATTTCCCTCCAATGGGGACCCCTGAGATAAGCAGCAAAGGGGGGAGCGAAAGAGAGGGACAACCGTGCAAAATTTCCCTTTGGTCCTTGTGCAAGGCTGTGGGCCACGCTGCCACAGCAAACTTTACTCCAAAGGTCGTCAGGCAGGTTCCAGGGAAGAAACAGGGCCGACAATGGGTCCAGGTCCATCGCTGGTGCAGGCAGGCTTTCCCGTTTCTCCTTAGAAAATTCCACCTCGGTCTTTGCTTTCCTGAGAGGAAACAAGGGGAGACATCCCTCAAGGGCAGGTGCCCTTGGGTGGTCATTCTGTTGGACAATATTTTACATCTCTAGCTGGTATCCAGATTGGATTCGGTTCCCCAGTAGGGAAGACGCAGGCGAATCCCCTTCCTGCGCTGATAATTGGGTCGGGCCCACACCACGCCCCTGTCAGAGAATCCTTCCACCGGGCCTCCACTTTTAAGTAGGGTGTTTGGCTTGACCAGTGTCTCTGGAAAGCCGACAGAGGTTGGTCCTTAGAGAAATTTAAAATATTCAATGTAAACAACGCTGTCCTCAGCTGGTCCTGGGGGCTTCTCCCCCCTTTTTGTTTTAATAATTGATCCTTCAGGGTCCTATTATGCCTCTCAATTATGGCTTGACCCTTTGGGTTATAAGGTATTCCAGTGGTATGTTTAATATTCCACATTTGAAAAAATGCCTGTAAAGGCTTACTGGTGAAACAAGGTCCATTATCTGTTTTAACCTGTAAAGGCAGTCCTAGGATAGCAAAACATTGTAAGAAGTGGCTTTCAGCATGCCGTGCTCTTTCACCGGTATGCAGAGAGGCCCAACATGCACCGGAGCAGGTGTCAATGGACATAAATATATATTTTAGCCTTCCAAAGGGGGTGTAATGGGTCACATCAGTCTGCCAAATTAAGTTGGGTCTTAAACCTCTTGAGTTCACACCTGGAGATTGTAAGAGAGGGACTTGCACGAAAGGCATACATGATTTGCAAGTCCTTATAATCTTTTTTAAGTCTTTTATAGGAATTGAAGGAAATCTCTGATGTAACCCTCTCCAATTTAAGTGAGTACGCTCATGAAGCCCTTTGGCCATTTGGAGGTTTTGAGGTTGTACAATGGCCAGAGCTATGATGGTTCCATTAGTGGCCAGCTGGTCAGCCATACGATTACCTTGTGCCAGGTCCCCAGGCAGTCCTTGGTGTCCACGAAGGTGCTGTAAAAAAATAGGCTCACTCCGCTCTTTTAACAGAGACCTGACTTGGATCATCAGAGGAGTGATTGGGTTTCCATCCAACTTGATATGTGAACACACTAGGTTGGGTAGCAAATTAACCACATATAGACTATCAGAGAACAAGTTCATTGGCTGTTTAACATGGGTCAGTGCCAAGGCGACTGCATACAACTCTTTAAATTGTGCAGAGCCAGTGACGGCTTCAAAGTAATGGGTGTTATCTTTCCCACCGGCAGGGGGCGAGGCGGAGCGCACCACTACGGCAGAGCCGGCTTGCCCACCATCTGTAAAGACATTGGCAGCCTTGACAAGAGGCTTGGTAGAGAAAAGCACAGGGGGTGTCCATTGTAGCCTGGAAAATGAGGTCACCCATTTTGAAGTGCCATAGTGGCAATCTATCTTACCCATAAAGCCCTCCAGGGCACTAGACACACGTGAATTATTTCTCCTGACCCATTCAAAATCTGACAACCGGTAGGGAATAGTTAGCACGTCAGGATCTCTTCCATAATGTCTCAGGGAAGTATCCCTGCCCTTAATTACCAAGTCAGCTAGCTGGTCTAACTGGGAATAAACTCTGGGAGCTCCTCCCACTGATGCGTGCACCCACTGAAGGGGCTCGCCTGATTGCGTAATTGCAGCTGAAGAAAGTTCGGGTCCGGGGAGGATCCAAAGGCAAAGTGGGCACTTAGGCTTGTAGCGTGCCAGCTGTGCCTTATTTAAGGCCAATTGGATTTTCTGGAAGGCTGTTTGGAGTGATGGAGTTATTGTAATAACATCAGTGGGCGCTTTGCCCTTCAAAGAGTCATGGAGCGGTAACAGCTCCTCTGTAGGCAGTTGAAGCCAGGATCTTAGCCAATTAATTTCACCTAACAGTCTTTGCATCTCCACCAGAGTATAAGTTGCCTGGAAGGATAACTGGGGCTTGAGTGGGCATACAGAGTCTAGTTTAAGCTCTGCCCCCAAGATCTTGAAGGGGTATACTTTCTGAACCTTGTCACTGGCTATACGCAGCCCTCCTCTTTGAAGGAGTGTTTGGGCCTTGCTATAGGCCAAATCTAGCACATGGGCATCTGCTGATCCAATAATAATGTTGTCCAATTAAATGCATATGGTCCGATCTGCTCCTGTATTAATTAAGAATCGGAACTTTTTTCCAAATATCATGATTACTGTCTCTGGCAATAGGGACTGCCCAGCAAGGGGCTTTAGGCTGTTTATTGCCTTGGTTGGTGGGAAATCTGAGAGTCAGGCTGTAAAGTAGATGTTTTGTCCAGGACGCGTTCGGCCTGCCTCTCTCAAAAACCATCCTCCTGCACTCATGAAAATCTGTAGCTTCAAGGCCTCTGAATTTAAAAGTGGCCAGGCCAGTTTTTTTTTTTGCTGCGGGGCGCCGCCAGCGCCACAGAAAAGCGGCTCAGGGTTGCCGAAATCTGCATATGTATAGAGTCAAGCTGAGCCTCACATGGGGGAGGGCTAGCAAGCCTGCGGCTGCTCTGTTCATCTCCTGCCAGCCGTGGCTTTGGATTCCTGGGTACCGAACGAGCTTTCGTCCCAGGGCTTCTCGCGGAGTAGGGCATTGGGGCCCCCTCCAGATCAAAATTCCCTCTGGATACCTTTTCCTGAATCCAGGGACTCCCCGCCCGGGTCCCAAGAGAGGAAAGCCTTGAGAGTCTTAATGGCTCGCAGTGGGAGTTTTCCCCATGGTGCTGTTTGTAATTCCCGCTCTAGTCGGTCCCAAGTTTCCCACGAGTGTGGGTTGGCTCCAGTTAGCCACGGGACCCTGTGGGTCAATTCCTCCCAAATTTGTATAGCGCAGGGCTCTGAGATATTAATCCCCGCGTTTTGGAGGGTGAACGTTAGGATCTTAAGGGGCGAATTGTTTCGCCGACTCTGGACTTGTCCCATCCTCTTACCTGGGGTGGGAGGATCGCGCGTCTCAGGATTTCCAACCTGTTTCCGTCAGGGCCGGTCGGGAGCCGGGCTTCCTCGCGTGGATTCGTGCAAACCACGTGGGCGCCACTGTGTGGGGACTGCTTTCTCTGCTCCGGATCAAATGCTTATTCGTTTCTCTCTTATTACCCTCGTATCGTCCTCTCCCCCAACCCTCGGCCTGCAGGTCTGTCAGGGTGAGACGTAGGGGCGTCTCCGTCCTGGCGTGCGCGCAACCCGCGTGGCAATGTGACCATTATCCTACCCTGGGAGCTACGGACATAGACCACGGGTCAGCTTCTGAGAGCGAACTAACTTTATTGAGAGAGGGACAAGGGGAGATGATCCGGGGAAGGAGGTTGGCCAGGATTCCCATAGGCCATGAGCTGTCAGGTGAGCTCCAAGGGGCTGGTCACTTGACCTCCAAGGGGCTATGTCACTCTGAGCGCGCCAAACCAGGGCGGGGCTGGTAGGCGCCAGGCTGGCTGCCAGCTCAGTCAGGGGGTCTCTTTGCCCGACCGGTTTCTCCGGATTCCAAAGTAGAAAGGATGGAAAGGCCGCATTCCCCAGCTGGGGGAGGTGCCTAAGGCCCCTTCCATCTAGGGGGGAAGATGGACCCCAACACCGCACCACAATCCAGATTCTTTTGGGGAGTTACCAGTACAGTAACCATACCAGGAAGTACTTAATTTATTAAGCTACTGCTTTTCTTAATCTCAGTGGAGATATTTACTGATAAACAGCTACCTACGCAGCATGTTCATGTCGTTCCTAAATGAGCTTTTATCTCTCTCCCCTCACCACAAATCAGATTCTTCTGAGGAATTCCCAGTACATTATCCTTTCCCCTGTGTAATTACCTTAACAAGCTCCAGCTGTTTTTATTCTCAGAAGGTTTACTCCCTGATATACAGCTGCCTACCACGTTCGTAAGTGCTGGTCCGAAATGAGAATATTTCTCTGTTCCCTCACCACAATCCAGATTCTTTTGAGGAGTTACCACTACAGTAACAATACCAGGAAGTACTTATTTTATTAAGCTACTGCTTTTCTTAATCTCAGTGGAGATATTTACTGATAAACAGCTACCTATGCAGCATTTTCATGTCGTTCCTAAATGAGCTTTTATCTCTCTCCCCTCACCACAAATCAGATTCTTCTGAGGAGTTCCCAGTACATTATACTTTCCCCTGTGTAATTACCTTAACAAGCTCCAGCTGTTTTTATTCTCAGAAGGTTTATTCCCTGATATACAGCTGCCTACCCCCTTCGTAAGTGCAGGTCCTAAATGAGCTTTTTTCTCTGTTCCCTCACCACAATCCAGAATCTTTTGGGGAGTTACCAGTACAGTAACCATACCAGGAAGTACTTAATTTATTAAGCTACTGCTTTTCTTAATCTCAGTGGAGATATTTACTGATAAATAGCTACCTACACAGCATGTTCATGTCGTTCCTAAATGAGCTTTTATCTCTCTCCCCTCACCACAAATCAGATTCTTCTGAGGAGTTCCCAGTACATTATCCATTCCCCTGTGTAATTACCTTAACAAGCTCCAGCTGTTTTTATTCTCAGAAGGTTTACTCCCTGATATACAGCTGCCTAACCCCTTCGTAAGTGCAGGTCCTAAATGAGCTTTTTTCTCTGTTCCCTCACCACAATCCAGATTCTTTTGGGGAGTTACCAGTACAGTAACCATACCAGGAACTACTTAATTTATTAAGCTAATGCTTTTCTTTTCTCAGTGGAGATATTTACTGATAAACAGCTACCTACGCAGCATGTTCATGTCATTCTTAATGAGCTATTATCTCTCTCCCCTCACATCAAATCAGATTCTTCTGAGGAGTTCCCAGTACATTATCCGTTCCCCTGTGTAATTACCTTAACAAGCTCCAGCTGTTTTTATTCTCAGAAGGTTTACTCCCTGATATACAGCTGCCTACCCCCTTCGTAAGTGCAGGTCCTAAATGAGCTTTTTCTTTTTCCCTCACCACAATCCAGATTCTTTTGGGGAGTTACCAGTACAGTAAACATACCAGGAAGTACTTAATTTATTAAGCTACTGCTTTTCTTAATCTCAGTGGAGATATTTACTGATAAACAGCTACCTACGCAGCATGTTCATGTCGTTCCTAAATGAGCTTTTATCTCTCTCCACTCACCACAAATCAGATTCTTCTGAGAAGTTCCCAGTACATTATCCTTTCCCCTGTTTAATTAACTTAACAAGCTCCAGCTGTTTTTATTCTCAGAAGGTTTACTCCCTGATATACAGCTGCCTACCCCCTTCGTAAGTGCAGGTCTTAAATGAGCTTTTTTCTCTGTTCCCTCACCACAATCCAGATTCTTTTGTTGAGTTACCAGTACAGTCACCATACCAGGAAGTACTTAATTCATTAAGCTTCTGCTTATCTTAATCTCAGTGGAGATATTTACTGATAAACAGCTACCTACGCAGCATGTTCATATCGTTCCTAAATGAGCTTTTATCTCTCTCCCCTCACCACAAATCAGATTCTTCTGAGGAGTTCCCAGTACATTATCCTTTCCCCTGTGTAATTACCTTAACAAGCTCCAGCTGTTTTTATTCTCAGAAGGTTTACTCCCTGATATACAGCTGCCTACCCCCTACGTAAGTCCAGGTCCTAAATGAGCTTTTTTCTTTGTTCCCTCACCATAATCCAGATTCTTTTGGGGAGTTACCAGTACAGTAACCATACCAGGAAGTACTTAATTTATTAAGCTACTGCTTTTCTTAATCTCAGTGGACATATTTACTGATAAACAGCTACCTACGCAGCATGTTCATGTCGTTCCTAAGTGAGCTTTTATCTCTCTCCCCTCACCACAAATCAGATTCTTCTGAGGAGTTCCAAGTAAATTATCCTTTCCCCTGTGTAATTACCTTAACAAGCTCCAGCTGTTTTTATTCTCAGAAGGTTTACTCCCTGATATACAGCTGCCTACCCCCTTCGTAAATGCAGGTCATAAATGAGCTTTTTTCTCTGTTCCCTCACCACAATCCAGATTCTTTTGGGGAATTACCAGTACAGTAACCATACCAGGAAGTACTTAATTCATTAAGCTACTGTTTTCTTAATCTCAGTGGAGATATTTATTGATAAACAGCTACCTACGCAGCATGTTCATGTCGTTCCTAAATGAGCTTTTATCTCTCTCCCCTCACCACAAATCCGATTCTTCTGAGGAGTTCCCAGTACATTATCCTTTCCCCTGTGTAATTACCTTAACAAGCTCCAGCTGTTTTTATTCTCAGAAGGTTTACTCCCTGATATACAGCTGCCTACCCCCTTCGTAAGTGCAGGTCCTAAATGAGCTTTTCTCTCTGTTACCTCACCACAATCCAGATTCTTTTGGGGAGTTACCAGTACAGTAACCATACCAGGAAGTACTTAATTTATTAAGCTACTGCTTTTCTTAATCTCAGTGGAGATATTTACTGATAAACAGCTACCTACGCAGCATGTACATGTCGTTCCTAAATGTGCTTTTATCTCTCTCCCCTCACCACAAATCAGATTCTTCTGAGGAGTTCCCATTACATTATCCTTTCCCCTGTGTAATTACCTTAACAAGCTCCAGCTGTTTTTATTCTCAGAAGGTTTACTCCCTGATATACAGCTGCCTACCCCCTTCGTAAGTGCAGGTCCTAAATGAGATTTTTCCTCTGTTCCCTCACCACAATCCAGATTCTTTTTGGGAGTTACCAATACAGTAACCATACCAGGAAGTACTTAATTTATTAAGCTAAAGCTTTTCTTAATTTCAGTGGAGATATTTACTGATAAACAGCTACTTATGCAGCATGTTCATGTCGTTCCTAAATGAGCTTTTATCTCTCTCCCCTCACCACAAATCAGATTCTTCTGAGGAGTTCCCATTACATTATCCTTTCCGCTGTGTAATTACCTTAACAAGCTCCAGCTGTTTTTATTCTCAGAAGGTTTACTCCCTGATATACAGCTGCCTACCCCCTTCGTAAGTGCAGGTCCTAAATGAGCTTTTTTCTCTGTTCCCTCACCACAATCCAGATTCTTTTGGGGAGTTACCAGTACAGTAAACATACCAGGAAGTACTTAATTCATTAAGCTTCTGCTTATCTTAATCTCAGTGGAGATATTTACTGATAAACAGCTACCTACGCAGAATGTTCATATCGTTCCTAAATGAGCTTTTATCTCTCTCCCCTCACCACAAATCAGATTCTTCTGAGGAGTTCCCAGTACATCATCCTTTCCGCTGTGTAATTACCTTAACAAGCTCCAGCTGTTTTTATTCTCAGAAGGTTTACTCCCTGATATACAGCTGCCTACCCCCTTCGTAAGTGCAGGTCCTAAATGAGCTTTTTTCTCTGTTCCCTCACCACAATCCAGATTCTTTTGGGGAGTTACCAGTACAGTAACCATACCAGGAAGTACTTAATTTATTAAGCTACTGCTTTTCTTAATCTCAGTGGACATATTTACTGATAAACAGCTACCTACGCAGCATGTTCATGTCGTTCCTAAGTGAGATTTTCCTTGTGTAATTACCTTAACAAGCTCCAGCTGTTTTTATTCTCAGAAGGTTTACTCCCTGATATACAGCTGCCTACCCCCTTCGTAAGTGCAGGTCCTAAATGAGCTTTTTTCTCTGTTCCCTCACCACAATCCAGATTCTTCTGGGGAGTTACCAGTACAGTAAACATACCAGAAAGTAATTAATTTATTAAGCTATTGCTCTCCTTAATCTCAGTGGAGATATTTACTGATACACAGCTACCTACGCAGCATGTTCATGTCGTTCCTAAATGAGCTTTTATCGCTCTCCCCTCACCACAAATCAGATTCTTCTGAGGAGTTCCCAATACATTATCCTTTCCCCTGTGTAATTACCTTAACAAGCTCCAGCTGTTTTTATTCTGAGAAGGTTTACTCCCTGATATACAGCTCATTACCCCCTTCGTAAGTGCAGGTCCTAAATGAGCTTTTTTCTCTGTTCCCTCACCACAATCCAGATTCTTTTGGGGAGTTACCAGTACAGTAACCATACCAGGAAGTAATTAATTTATTAAGCTACTGCTTTTCTTAATCTCAATGGTGATATTTACTGATAAACAGCTACCTACGCAGCATTTTCATGACGTTCCTAAATGAGCTTTATCGCTCTCCCCTCACCACAAATCAGATTCGTCTGAGGAGTTCCCAGTACATTATCCTTTCCCCTGTGTAATTACCTTGACAAGCTCCAGCTCTTTTTATTCTCAGAAGGTTTACTCCCCGATATACAGCTGCCTACCCCCTTCGTAAGTGCAGGTCCTAAATGAGCTTTTTTCTCTGTTCCCTCACCACAATACAGATTCTTTTGGGGAGTTACCAGTACAGTAACCATACCAGGAAGTACTTAATTTATTAAGCTACTGCTTTTCTTAATCTCAGTGGAGATATTTACTGATAAACAGCTACGTATGCAGCATGTCCATGTCGTTCCTAAATGAGCTTTTATCTCTCTCCCCTCACCACAAATCAGATTCTTCTGAGGACTTCCCAGTACATTATGCTTTCCACTGTGTAATTACCTTAACAAGCCCCAGCTGTTTTTATTCTCAGAAGGTTTACTCCCTGATATACAGCTGGCTACCCCCTTCGTAAGTGCAGGTCATAAATGAGCTTTTTTCTCTGTTCCTCACCACAATCTAGATTATTTGGGGAGTTACCAGTACAGTATCCATACCAGGAAGTACTTAATTTATTAAGCTACTGCTTTTCTTAATCTCAGTGGAGATATTTACTGATAAACAGCTACCTTCGCAGCATGTTCATGTCCTTCCTAAATGAGCTTTTATCTCTCTCCCCTCACCACAAATCAGATTCTTCTGAGGAGTTCCCAGTACATTATCCTTTCCCCTGTGTAATTACCTTAACAAGCTCCAGCTGTTTTTATTCTCAGAAGGTTTACTCCCTGATATACAGCTACCTACCCCCTTCGTAAGTTCAGGTCCTAAATGAGCTTTTTTCTCTGTTCCCTCACCACAATCCAGATTCTTTTGGGGAGTTACCAGTACAGTAACCATACCAGGAAGTACTTAATTAATTAAGCTACTGCTTTTCTTAGTCTCAGTGGAGATATTTACTGATAAACCGCTACCTACGCAGCATGTTCATGTCGTTCCTAAATGAGCTTTTATCTCTCTCCCCTCACCACAAATCAGATTCTTCTGAGGAGTTCCCAGTACATTATCCTTTCCCCTGTGTAATTACCCTAACAAGCTCCAGCTGTTTTTATTCTCAGAAGGTATACTCCCTGATATACAGCTGGCTACCACCTTCGTAAGGGCAGGTCCTAAATGAGCTTTTTTCTCTGTTCCCTCACCACAATCCAGATTCTTTTGGGGAGTTGCCAGTACAGTAACCATACCAGGAAGTACTTAATTTATTAAGCTACTGCTTTTCTTAATCTCAGTGGAGATATTTACTGATAAACAGCTACCTACGCAGCATGTTCATGTCGTTCCTAAATGAGCTTTTATCTCTCCCCTCACCACAAATCAGATTCTTCTGAGGAGTTCCCAGTACATTATCCTTTCCCCTGTGTAACTACCTTAACAAGCTCCAGCTGTTTTTATTCTCAGAAGGTTTACTCCCTGATATACAGCTGACTACCCCCTTCGTAAGTGCAGGTCCTAAATGAGCTTTTTTCTCTGTTCCCTCACCACAATCCAGATTCTTTTGTGGAGTTACCAGTACAGTAACCATACCAGGAAGTACTTAATTTATTAACCTACTTCTTTTCTTAATCTCAGTGGAGATATTTACTGATAAACAGCTACCTACGCAGCATGTTCATGTCGTTCTTAAATGAGCTTTTATCTCTCTCCCCTGACCTCAAATCACATTCTTTTGAGGAGTTCCCAGTACATTATCCTTTCCCCTGTGTAATTACCTTAACAAGCTCCAGCTGTTTTTATTCTGAGAAGGTTTACTCCCTGATATACAGCTCATTACCCCCTTCGTAAGTGCAGGTCCTAAATGAGCTTTTTTCTCTGTTCCCTGACCACAATCCAGATTCTTTTGGGGAGTTACCAGTACAGTAACCATACCAGGAAGTAATTAATTTATTAAGCTACTGCTTTTCTTAATCTCAATGGGGATATTTACTGATAAACAGCTACCTACGCAGCATGTTCATGCCGTTCCTAAATGAGCTTTATCGCTCTCCCCTCACCACATATCAGATTCGTCTGAGGAGTTCCCAGTACATTATCCTTTCCCCTGTGTAATTACCTTGACAAGCTCCAGCTGTTTTTATTCTCAGAAGGTTTACTCCCCGATATACAGCTGCCTACCCCATTTGTAAGTGCAGGTCCTAAATGAGCTTTTTTCTCTGTTCCCTCACCACAATCCAGCTTCTTTTGGGGAGTTACCAGTACAGTAACCATACCAGGAAGTACTTAATTTATTAAGTTACTGCTTTTCTTAATCTCAGTGGAGATATTTACTGATAAACAGCTACGTATGCAGCATGTTCATGTCGTTCCTAAATGAGCTTTTATCTCTCTCCCCTCACCACAAATCAGATTCTTCTGAGGAGTTCCCAGTACTTCATCTTTTCCCCTGTGTAATTACCTTAACAAGCTCCAGCTGTTTTCGTTCTCAGAAGCTTTACTCCCTGGTATACAGCTGCCTACCCCCTTTGTAAGTGCAGGTCCTAAATGAGCTTTTTTCTCTCTTCCCGCACCACAATCCAGATTCTTTTGGGGAGTTACCAGTACAGTAACCATACCAGGAAGTACTTAATTTATTAAGCTACTACTTTTCTTAATCTCAGTGGAGATATTTACTGATAAACAGCTACCTACGCAGCATGTTCATGTCGATCCTAAATGAGCTTTTATCTCTCTCCTCTCACCACAAATCAGATTCTTCTGAGGAGTTCCCAGTACATTTTCCTTTCCACTGTGTAATTACCTTAACAAGCCCCAGCTGTTTTTATTCTCAGAAGGTTTACTCCCTGATATACAGATGGCTACCCCCTTCGTAAGTGCAGGTCATAAATGAGCTTTTTTCTCTGTTCCTCAGCACAATCTAGATTATTTGGGGAGTTACCAGTACAGTATCCATACCAGGAAGTACTTAATTTATTAAGCTACTGCTTTTCTTAATCTCAGTGGAGATATTTACTGATAAACAGCTACCTTCGCCGCATGTTCATGTCCTTCCTAAATGAGCTTTTATCTCTCTCCCCTCACCACAAATCAGATTCTTCTGAGGAGTTCCCAGTACATTATCCTTTCCCCTGTGTAATTACCTTAACAAGCTCCAGCTGTTTTTATTCTCAGAAGGTTTACTCCCTGATATACAGCTGCCTACCCCCTTTGTAAGTGCAGGTCCTAAATGAGATTTTTTTCTCTGTTCCCTCAAAACAATCCAGATTCTTTTGGGGAGTTACCAGTACAGTAACCATACCAGGAAGTACTTAATTTATTAAGCTACTGCTTTTCTTAATCTCAGTGGAGATATTTACTGATAAACAGCTACCTACGCAGCATGTTCATGTCGATCCTCAATGAGCTTTTATCTCTCTCCCCTCAACACAAATCAGATTCTTCTGAGGAGTTCCCAGTACATTATCCTTTCCCCTGTGTAATTACCTTAACAAGCCCCATCTGTTTTTATTCTCAGAAGGTATACTCCCTGATATACAGCTGCCTACCCCCTTCGTAAGTGCATGTCCTAAATGAGCTTTTTTATCTGTTCCCTCACCACAATCCAGATTCTTTTGGGGAGTTACCAGTACAGTAACCATACCAGGAAGTACTTAATTTATTAAGCTACTGCTTTTCTTGATCTCAGTGGAGAAATTTACTGATATACAGCTACCTACGCAGCATGTTCATGTCGTTCCTAAATGAGCTTTTATCTCTCTCCCCTCACCACAAATCAGATTCTTCTGAGGAGTTCCCAGTACATTATCCTTTCCCCTGTGTAATTACCTTAACAAGCTCCAGCTGTTTTTATTCTCAGAAGGTTTACTCCCTGATATACAGCTGGCTACCCCCTTCGTAAGTGCAGGTCCTAAATGAGCTTTTTTCTCTGTTCCCTCACCACAATCCAGATTATTTGGGGAGTTTCCAGAACAGTATCCATACCAGGAACTACTTAATTTATTAAGCAACTGCTTTTCTTAATCTCAGTGGAGATATTTACTGATAAACAGCTACCTACGCAGCATGTTCATGTCGTTCATAAATGAGCTTTTATCTCTCTCCCCTCACCACAAATCAGATTCTACTGAGGAGTTCCCAGTACATTATCCTTTCCCCTGTGTAATTACCTTTATAAGCTCTAGCTGTTTTTATTCTCAGAAAGTTTACTCCCTGATATACAGCTACCCACCACCTTCGTAAGTGCAGGTCCTAAATGAGCTTTTTTCTCTGTTCCCTCACCACAATCCAGATTCTTTTGGGGAGTTACCAGTACAGTAACCATACCAGGAAGTACTTAATTAATTAAGCTACTGCTTTTCTTAGTCTCAGTGGAGATATTTACTGATAAACCGCTACCTACGCAGCATGTTCATGTCGTTCCTAAATGAGCTTTTATCTCTCTCCCCTCACCACAAATCAGATTCTTCTGAGGAGTTCCCAGTACATTATCCTTTCCCCTGTGTAATTACCCTAACAAGCTCCAGCTGTTTTTATTCTCAGAAGGTATACTCCCTGATATACAGCTGGCTACCACCTTCGTAAGTGCAGGTCCTAAATGAGCTTTTTTCTCTGTTCCTTCACCACAATCCAGATTCTTTTGGGGAGTTGCCAGTACAGTAACCATACCAGGAAGTACTTAATTTATTAAGCTACTGCTTTTCTTAATCTCAGTGGAGATATTTACTGATAAACAGCTAGGTATGCAGCATGTACATGTCGTTCCTAAATGAGCTTTTATCTCTCTCCCCTCACCAAAAATCAGATTCTTCTGAGGAGTTCCCAGTACATTATCCTTTCCCCTGTGTAATTACCTTAACAAGCTCCAGCTGTTTTTATTCTCAGAAGCGATACTCCCTGATATACAGCTGCCTACCCCCTTCGTAAGTGCAGGTCATAAATGAGCTTTTTTCTCTGTTCCCTCACCACAATCCAGATTGTTTTGGGGAGTTACCAGTACAGTATCCATACCAGGAAGTACTTAATTTATTAAGCTACTGCTTTTCTTAATCTCAGTGGAGATATTTACTGATAAACAGCTACGTATGCAGCATGTTCATGTCGTTCCTAAATGAGCTTTTTTCTCTCTCCCGTCACCAAAAATCAGATTCTTCTGAGGAGTTTCCAGTACATTATCCTTTCCCCTGTGTAATTACCTTAACAAGCTCCAGCTGTTTTTATTCTACGAAGGTTTACTCCCTGATATACAGCTGCCTACCCCCTTCGTAAGTGCAGGTCCTAAATGAGCATTTTTCTCTGTTCCCTCACCACAATCCAGACTCTTTTGGGGAGTTACCAGTACAGAAACCATACCAGGAAGTACTTAATTTATTAAGCTACTGCTTTTCTTAATCTCAGTGGAGATATTTACTGATAAACAGCTACGTATGCAGCATGTTCATGTCGTTCCTAAATGAGCTTTTATCTCTCTCCCCTCACCACAAATCAGATTCTTCTGAGGAGTTCCCAGTACATTATCCTTTCCCCTGTGTAATTACCTTAACAAGCCCCAGCTGTTTTTATTCTCAGAAGGTTTACTCCCTGATATACAGCTGGCTACCCCCTTCGTAAGTGCAGGTCATAAATGAGCTTTTTTCTCTGTTCCCTCACCACAATCCAGATTATTTGGGGAGTTACCAGTACAGTGTCCATACCAGGAAGTGCTTAATTTATTAAGCTACTGCTTTTCTTAATGTCAGTGGAGATATTTACTGATAAACAGCTACGTATGCAGCATGTTCATGTCGTTCCTAAATGAGCTTTTATCTCTCTCCCCTCACCACAAATCAGATTCTTCTGAGGAGTTCCCAGTACATTATCCTTTCCCCTGTGTAATTACCTTAACAAGCTCCAGCTGTTTTTATTCTCAGAAGCGATACTCCCTGATATACAGCTGCCTACCCCATTCGTAAGTGCAGGTCCTAAATGAGGATTTTTCTCTGTTCCCTCACCACAATCCAGATTCTTCTGGGGAGTTACCAGTACAGTAACCATACCAGAAAGTAATTAATTTATTAAGCTATTGCTTTCCTTAATCTCAGTGGAGATATTTACTGATACACAGCTACCTACGCAGCATGTTCATGTCGTTCCTAAATGAGCTTTTATCGCTCTCCCCTCACCACAAATCAGATTCTTCTGAGGAGTTCCCAATACATTATCCTTTCCCCTGTGTAATTACCTTAACAAGCTCCAGCTGTTTTTATTCTGAGAAGGTTTACTCCCTGATATACAGCTGATTACCCCCTTCGTAAGTGCAGGTCCTAAATGAGCTTTTTTCTCTGTTCCTTCACCACAATCCAGATTCTTTTGGGGAGTTACCAGTACAGTAACCATACCAGGAAGTACTTAATTTATTAAGCTACTGCTTTTCTTGATTTCAGTGGAGATATTTACTGATATACAGCTACCTACGCAGCATGTTCATGTCGTTCCTAAATGAGCTTTTATGTCTCTCCCCTCACCACAAATCAGATTCTTCTGAGGAGTTCCCAGTACATTATCCTTTCCCCTGTGTAATTACCTTAACAAGCTCCAGCTGGTTTTACTCTCTGAAGTTTTATCCCTGATATACTGCTGCCTACCCCCTTCGTAAGTGCAGGTCATAAATGAGCATTTTTCTCTGTTCCCTCACCACAATCCAGGTTCTTTTGGGGAGTTACCAGTACAGTAAACATACCAGGAAGTACTTAATTTATTAAGCTACTGCTTTTCTTAATCTCAGTGGAGAAATTTACTGATAAACAGCTACGTACGCAGAATGTTCATGTCGTTCCTAAATGAGCTCTTATCTCTCTCCGCTCACCACAAATCAGATTTTTCTGAGGAGTTCCCAGTACATTATCCTTTCCCCTGTGTAATTACCTTAACAAGCTCCAGCTGTTTTTATTCTCAGAAGATTTACTCCCTGATATACAGCTGCCTACCCCCTTCGTAAGTGCAGGTCCTAAATGAGCTTTTTTCTCTGTTCCCTAACCACAATCCAGATTCTTTTGGGGAGTTACCAGTACAGTAACCATACCAGGAAGTACTTAATTTATTAAGCTAATGCTTTTCTTAATCTCAGTGGAGATATTTACTGATAAACAGCTACCTACGCAGCATGTTCATGTCGTTCCTAAATGAGCTTTTATCTCTCTCCCCTCACCACAAATCACATTCTTCGGAGGAGTTCCCAGTACATTATCCTTTCCCCTGTGTAATTCCCATAACAAGCTCTAGCTGTTTTTATTCTCAGAAGGTTTACTCCCTGATATACAGCTGCCTACACCCTTCGTAAGTGCAGGTCCTCAATGAGCTTTTTTCTCTGTTCCCTCACCACAATCCAGATTCTTTTGGGGAGTTACCAGTAGAGTAACCACACCAGGAAGTACTTAATTTATTAAGCTACTGCTTTTCTTAATCTCAGTGGAGATATTTACTGATAAACAGCTACCTACACAGCATGTATATGTCGTTCCTAAATGAGCTTTTATCTCTCTCCCCTCACCACAAATCAGATTCTTCGGAGGAGTTCCCAGTACATTATACTTTCCTCTGTGTAATTACCTTAACAAGCTCCAGCTGTTTTTATTCTCAGAAGGTTTACTCCCTGATATACACCTGCCTACCCCCTTCGTAAGTGCAGGTCCTAAATGAGCTTTTTTCTCTGTTCCCTCACCACAATCCAGATTCTTTTGGGGAGTTACCAGTACAGTAACCATACCAGTAAGTACTTAATTTATTAAGCTACTGCTTTTCTTAATCTCAGTGGAGATATTTACTGATAAACAGCTACCTTCGCAGCATGTTCATGTCGTTCCTAAATGAGCTTTTTTCTCTGTTCCCTCACCACAATCCAGGTTCTTTTGGGGAGTTACCAGTACAGTAAACATACCAGGAAGTACTTAATTTATTAAGCTACTGCTTTTCTTAATCTCAGTGGAGATATTTACTGATAAACAGCTACGTACGCAGAATGTTCATTTCGTTCCTAAATGAGCTCTTATCTCTCTCCGCTCACCACAAATCAGATTTTTATGAGGAGTTCCCAGTACATTATCCTTTCCTCTGTGTAATTACCTTAACAAGCTCCAGCTGTTTTTATTCTCAGAAGGTTTACTCCCTGATATACACCTGCCTACCCCCTTCGTAAGTGCAGGTCCTAAATGAGCTTTTTTCTGTGTTCCCTCACCACAACCCAGATTCTTTTGGGGAGTTACCAGTACAGTATCCATTCCAGGAAGTACTTAATTTATTAAGCTACTGCTTTTCTTAATCTCAGTGGAGATATTTACTGATAAACAGCGACCTATGCAGCATGTACATGTCGTTCCTAAATGAGCATTTATCTCTCTCCCCTCATCACAAATCAGATTCTTCTGAGGAGTTCCCAGTACATTATCCTTTCCCCTGTGTAATTACCTTAACAAGCTCCAGCTGTTTTTATTCTCTGAAGGTTTACTCCCTGATATACAACTGCCTACCCCCTTCGTAAGTGCAGGTCATAAATGAGCTTTTTTTCTCTGTTCCCACACCACAATCCAGATTCTTTTGGGGAGTTACCAGTACAGTAACCATACCAGGAAGTACTTAATTTATTAAGCTACTGCTTTTCTTAATCTCAGTGGAGATATTTACTGATAAACAGATACCTACGCAGCATGTTCATGTCGTTCCTAAATGAGCGTTTTTCTCTGTTCCCTCACCACAATCCAGATTCTTTTGGGGAGTTACCAGTACAGTAACCATACCAGGAAGTACTTAATTTATTAAGCTACTGCTTTTCTTAAACTCAGTGGAGATATTTACTGATAAACAGCTACCTACGCAGCATTTTCATGTCGTTCCTAAATGAGCTTTTATCTCTCCCCTCACCACAAATCAGATTCTATGTGGAGTTCCCAGTACATTATCCTTTCCCCTGTGTAATTACCTTAACAAGCTCCAGCTGTTTTTATTCTCAGAAAGTTGACTCCCTGATATACAGCTGCCTACCCACTTCGTAATTGCAGGTTTTAAATGAGCTTTTTTCTCTGTTCCCTCACCACAATCCAGATTCTTTTGGGGAGTTACCAGTACAATGTCCATAGCAGGAAGTACTTAATTTATTAAGCTACTGCTTTTCTTAATCTCAGTGGAGATATTTACTGATAAACAGCTACCTACGCAGCATGTTCATGTCGTTCCTAAATGAGCTTTTTTCTCTGTTCCCTCACCAAAATCCAGATTCTTTTGGGGAGTTACCTGTACAGTATCCATACCAGGAAGTATTTAATTTATTAAGCTACTGCTTTTCTTAATCTCAGTGGAGATATTTACTGATAAACAGCTACGTATGCAGCATGTTCATGTCGTTCCTAAATGAGCTTTTATCTCTCTCCCCTCACCACAAATCAGATTCTTCTGAGGAGTTCCCAGTACATTATCCTTTCCCCTGTGTAATTACCTTAACAAGCTCCAGCTGTTTTTATTATCAGAAGCGATACTCCCTGATATACAGCTGCCTACCCCCTTCGTAATTGCAGGACCTAAATGAGCTTTTTTCTCTGTTCCCTCACCACAATCCAGATTCTTTTGGGGAGTTACCAGTACAGTATCCATACCAGGAAGTACTTAATTTATTAAGCTACTGCTTTTCTTAATCTCAGTGGAGATATTTACTGATAAACAGCGACCTACGCAGCATGTTCATGTCGTTCCTAAATGAGCATTTATCTCTCTCCCCTCATCACAAATCAGATCCTTCTGAGGAGTTCCCAGTACATTATCCTTTCCCCTGTGTAATTACCTTAACAAGCTCCAGCTCTTTTTATTCTCTGAAGGTTTACTCCCTGATATACAACTGCCTACCCCCTTCGTAATTGCAAGTCCTAAATGAGCTTTTTTCTCTGTTCCCACACCACAATCCAGATTCTTTTGGGGAGTTACCAGTACAGTAACCATACCAGGAAGTACTTAATTTATTAAGCTACTGCTTTTCTTAATCTCAGTGGAGATATTTACTGATAAACAGCTACCTACGCAGCATGTTCATGTCGTTCCTAAATGAGCTTTTTTCTCTGTTCCCTAACCACAATCCAGATTCTTTTGGGGAGTTACCAGTACAGTAACCATACCAGGAAGTACTTAATTTATTAAGATAATGCTTTTCTGAATCTCATTGGAGATATTTACTGATAAACAGCTACGTACGCAGCATGTTCATCTCGTTCCTAAATGAGCTTTTATCTCTCTCCGCTCACCACAAATCAGATTCTTCTGAGGAGTTCCCAGTACATTGTCCTTTCTCCTGTGTAATTACCTTAACAAGCTCCAGTTGTTTTTATTCTCAGAAGGTTTACTCCCTGATATACAGCTGCCTACCCCCTTCGTAAGTGCAGGTCCTAAATGAGCTTTTTTCTCTGTTCCCTCACCACAATCCAGATTCTTTTGGGGAGTTACCAGTACAGTAACCATACCAGGAAGTACTTAATTTATTAAGCTACTGCTTTTCTTAATCTCAGTGGAGATATTTACTGATAAACAGCTACGTACGCAGAATGTTCATGTCGTTCCTAAATGTGCTCTTTTCTCTCTCCGCTCACCATAAATCAGATTTTTCTGAGGAGTTCCCAGTACATTATCCTTTCCCCTGTGTAATTACCTTAACAAGCTCCAGCTGTTTCTATTCTCAGGAGATTTACTCCCTGATATACAGCTGCCTTCCCCCTTCGTAAGTGCAGGTCCTAAATGAGCTTTTTTCTCTGTTCCCTCACCACAATCCAGATTCTTTTGGGGAGTTACCAGTACAGTAACCATACCAGGAAGTACTTAATTTATTAAGATAATGCTTTTCTTAATCTCAGTGGAGATATTTACTGATAAACAGCTACCTACGCAGCATGTTCATGTCGTTCCTAAATGAGCTTTTATCTCTCTCCCCTCACCACAAATCAGATTCTTCTGAGGAGTTCCCAGTACATTATCCTTTCCCCTATGTAATTACCTTAACAAGCTCCAGCTGTTTTTATTCTCAGAAGGTTTACTCCCTGATATACAGCTGCCTACCCCCTTCGCATGTGCAGGTCATAAATGAGCTTTTTTCTCTGTTCCCTCACCACAATCCAGATTCTTTTGGGGAGTTACCAGTACAGTAACCATACCAGGAAGTACTTAATTTATTAAGCTACTGCTTTTCTTAATCTCAGTGGAGATATTTACTGATAAACAGCTATCTACGCAGCATGTTCATTTCGTCCTAAATGAGCTTTTATCTCTCTCCTCTCACCACAAATCAGATTCTTCTGAGGAGTTCCCAGTACATTATCCTTTACCCTGTGTAATTACCTTAAGAAGCTCCAGCTGTTTTTATTCTCAGAAAGTTTACTCCCTGATATACAGCTGCCTACCCCTTTCGTAAGTGCAGGTCCTAAATGAGCTTTTTTCTCTGTTCCCTCACCACAATCCTGACTCTTTTGGGGAATTACCAGTACAGTAACCATACCAGGAAGTACTTAATTCATTAAGCTACTGCTTTTCTTAATCTCAGTGGAGATATTTACTGATAAACAGCTACCTACGCAGCATGTTCATGTCGTTCCTAAATGAGCTTTTATCTCTCTGCCCTCACCACAAATCTGATTTTTCTGAGGAGTTCCCAGTACATTATCCTTTCCCCTGTGTTTTTACCTTAACAAGCTCCAGCTGTTTTTATTCTCAGAAGGTTTACTCCCTGATATACAGCTGCCTACCCCCTTCGTAAGTGCAGGTCCTGAATGAGCTTTTTTCTCTGTTCCCTCACCACAATCCAGATTCTTTTGGGGAGTTACCAGTACAGTAACCATACCAGGAAGTACTTAATTTATTAAGCTACTGCTTTTCTTAATCTCAGTGGAGATATTTACTGATAAACAGCTACCTACGCAGCATGTTCATGTCGTTCCTAAATGAGCTTTTATCTCTCTCCCCTCACCACAAATCAGATTCTTGTGAGGAGTTCCCAGTACATTATCCTTTCCCCTGTGTAATTACCTTAACAAGCTCCAGCTGTTTTTATTCTCAGAAGGTTTACTCCCTAATATACAGCTGCCTCCCCACTTCGTAAGTGCAGGTCCTTAATGAGCTTTTTTCTCTGATCCCTCACCACAATCCTGATTCTTTTGGGGAATTACCAGTACAGTAACCATACCAGGAAGTACTTAATTCATTAAGCTACTGCTTTTCTTAATCTCAGTGGAGATATTTACTGATAAACAGCTACCTACGCAGCATGTTCATGTCGTTCATAAATGAGGTTTTATCTCTCTGCCCTCACCACAAATCAGATTATTCTGAGGAGTTCCCAGTACATTATCCTTTCCACTGTGTTATTACCTTAACAAGCTCCAGCTGTTTTTATTCTCAGAAGGTTTACTCCCTGATATACAGCTGCCCTCCCCCCTTCGAAAGTGCAGGTCCTCAATGAGCTTTTTTCTCTGTTCCCTCACCACAATCCAGATTCTTTTGGGGAGTTACCAGTACAGTAACCATACCAGGAAGGACTTAATTTATTAAGCTACTGCTTTTCTTAATCTCAGTGGAGATATTTACTGATAAACAGCTACCTACGCAGCATGTTCATGTCGTTCCTAAATGAGCTTTTATCTCTCTCCCTTCACCACAAATCAGAATCTTCTGAGGAGTTCCCAGTACATTATCCTTTCCCCTGTGTAATTACCTTAAGAAGCTCCAGCTGTTTATATTCTCAGAAGGTTTACTCCCTGATATACAGCTGCCTAACATCTTCTTAAGTGCAGGTCCTAAATGAGCTTTTTTCTCTGTTCCCTCACCACAATCCAGATTCTTTGGGGAGTTACCAGTACAGTTACCATACCAGGAAGTACTTAATTTATAAAGCTACTGCTTTTCTTAATCTCAGTGGAGATATTTACTGATAAACAGCTACCTACGCAGCATGTTCATGTCGTTCCTAAATGAGCATTTATCTCTATCCCCTCACCACAAATCAGATTCTTGTGAGGAGTTCCCAGTACATTATCCTTTCCCCTGTGTAATTACCTTAACAAGCTCCAGCTGTTTTTACTCTCAGAAGGTTTACTCCCTGATATACAGCTGCCTACCCCCTTTGTAAGTGCCGGTCCTAAATGAGCTATTTTCTCTGTTGCCTCACCACAATCCAGATTCTTTTGGGGAGTTACCAGTACAGTAACCATACCAGGAAGTACTTAATTTATTAAGCTACTGCTTTTCTTAATCTCAGTGGAGATATTTACTGATAAACAGCTACCTACGCAGCATGTTCATGTCGTTCCGAAATGAGCTTAGATCTCTCTCCCGTCACCACAAATCAGATTCTTCTGAGGAGTTCCCAGTACATTATCCTTTCCCCTGTGTAATTACCTTAACAAGCTCCAGCTGTTTTTATTCCCCGAAGGTTTACTCCCTGATATACAGCTGCCTACCCCCTTCGTAAGTGCAGGTCCTAAATGAGATTTTTTCTCTGTTCCCTCACCACAATCCAGATTCTTTTGGGGAGTTACCAGTACAGTAACCATACCAGGAAGTACTTAATTTATTAAGCTACTGCTTTTCTTATTCTCAGTGGAGATATTTACTGATAAACAGCTACCTACGCAGCATGTTCATGTCGTTCCTAAATGAGCGTTTTTCTCTGTTCCCTCACCACAATCCAGATTCTTTTGGGGAGTTACCAGTACAGTAACCTTACCAGGAAGTATTTAATTTATTAAGCTACTGCTTTTCTTAATCTCAGTGGAGATATTTACTGATAAACAGCTACCTACGCAGCATTTTCATGTCGTTCCTAAATGAGCTTTTATCTCTCTCCCCTCACCACAAATCAGATTCTTCTGAGGAGTTCCCAGTACATTATCCTTTCCCCTGTCTAATTACCTTAACAAGCTCCAGCTGTTTTTATTATCAGAAGGTTTACTCCCTGATATACAGCTGCCTACCCACTTCGTAAGTGCAGGTCATAAATGAGCTTTTTTCTCTGTTCCCTCACCACAATCCAGATTCTTTTGGGGAGTTACCAGTACACTGTCCATAGCAGGAAGTACTTAATTTATTAAGCTACTGCCTTTCTTAATCTCAGTGGAGATATTTGCTGATAAAAATCTACATAGGCAGCATGTTCATGTCGATCCTAAATGAGCTTTTATCTCTCTCCCCCTCACCACAAATGAGATTCTTCTGAGGAGTTCCCAGTACATTATCCTTTCCCCTGTGTAATTACCTTAACAAGCTCCAGCTGTTTTTATTCTCAGAAGGTTTACTCCCTGATATACAGCTGCCTACCCCGTCCGTAAGTGCAGGTCCTAAATGTGCTTTTTTCTCTGTTCCCTCACCACAATCCAGATTCTTTTGGGGAGTTACCAGTACAGTAACCATAACAGGAAGTACTTAATTTATGAAGCTACTGCTTTTCTTAATCTCAGTGGAGATATTTACTTATAAAGAGCTACCTACGCAGCATGTTCATGTCGTTCCTAAATAAGCTTTTTTCTCTGTTCCCTCACCACAATCCAGATTCTTTTGGGAAGTTACCAGTACAGTATCCATCCCAGGAAGTACTCAATTTATTAAGCTACTGCTTTTCTTAATCTCAGTGGAGATATTTACTGATAAACAGCTACCTACGCAGCATGTTCATTTCGTTCTTAAATGAGCTTTTATCTCTCTCCCCTCACCACAAATCAGATTCTTCTGAGGAGTTCCCAGTACATTATCCTTTCCCCTGTGTAATTACCTTAACAAGCTCTAGCTGTTTTTATGCTCAGAAGGTTTACTCCCTGATATACAGCTGCCTACACCCTACGTAATTGCAGGTTTTAAATGAGCTTTTTTCTCTGTTCCCTCACCACAATCCAGATTCTTTTGGGGAGTTACCAGGACAGTAACCATACCAGGCATTACTTAATTTATTAAACTACTGCTTTTCTTAATCTCAGTGGAGATATTTACTGATAAACAGCTACCTACGCAGCATGTTCATGTCGTTCCTAAATGAGCTTTTATCTCTCCTCCCCTCACCACAAATCAGATTCTTCTGAGGAGTTCCCAGTACATTATCCTTTCCCCTGTGTAATTACCTTCACAAGCTCCAGCTGTTTTTATTCTCAGAAGCGATACTCCCTGATATACAGCTGCCTACCCCCTTCGTAAGTGCAGGTCCTAAATGAGCTTTTTTCTCTGTTCCCTCACCACAATCCAGATTCTTTTGGGGAGTTACCAGTACAGTAACCATACCAGGAAGTACTTAATTTATTAAGCTACTGCTTTTCTTAATCTCAGTGGAGATATTTAGTGATAAACAGCTACCTACGCAGCATGTTCATGTCGTTCCTAAATGAGCATTTATCTCTCTCCCCTCACCACAAATCAGATTCTCCTGAGGAGTTCCCAGTACATTATGCTTTCCCCTGTGTAATTACCTTAACAAGCTCCAGCTGTTTTTATTCTCAGAAGGTTTACTCCCTGATATACAGCTGCCTACCCCCTTCGTAAGTGCAGGTCCTAAATGAGCTTTTTTCTCTGTTCCCTCACCACAATCCAGATTCTTTTGGGGAGTTACCAGTACAGTAACCATACCAGGAAGTACTTAATTTATTAAGCTACTGCTTTTCTTAATCTCAGTGGAGATATTTACTGATAAACAGCTACCTACGCAGCATGTTCATGTCCTTCTTAAATGAGCTTTTATCTCTCTCCCCCTCACCACAAATCAGATTCTTCTGAGGAGTTCCCAGTACATTATCCTTTCCCCTGTGTAATTACCTTCACAAGCTCCAGCTGTTTTTATTCTCAGAAGCGATACTCCCTGATATACAGCTGCCTACACCCTTCGTAAGTGCAGGTCATAAATGAGCTTTTTTCTCTGTTCCCTCACCACAATCCAGAATCATTTGGGGGGTTACCAATACAGTAACTATACCAGGAAGTACTTAATTTATTAAGCTACTGCTTTTCTTAATCTCTTTGGAGATATTTACTGATAAACAGCTACCTACGCAGCATGTTCATTTCGTTCCTAAATGAGCTTTTATCTCTCTCCCCTCACCACAAATCAGATTCTTCTGAGGAGTTCCCAGTACATTATCCTTTCCCCTGTGTAATTACTTTAACAAGCTCCAGCTGTTTTTATTCTCAGAAGATTTACTCCCTGATATAACAGCTGCCTACCCCCTTCGTAAGTGCAGGTCCTAAATGTGCTTTTTTCTCTGTTCCCTCACCACAATCCAGATTCTTTTGGGGAGTTACCAGTACAGTAACCATACCAGGAAGTACTGAATTTATTAAGCTACTGCTTTTCTTAATCTCAGTGGAGATATTTACTGATAAACAGCTACCTACGCAGCATGTTCATGTCGTTCCTAAATGAGCTTTTTTCCCTGTTCCCTCACCACAATCCAGATTCTTTTGGGAAGTTACCAGTACAGTATCCATCCCAGGACGTACTCAATTTATTAAGCTACTGCTTTTCTTAATCTCAGTGGAGATATTTACTGATAAAGAGCTACCTACGCAGCATGTTCATGTCGTTCCTAAATGAGCTTTTATCTCTCCCCTCACCACAAATCAGATTCTTCTGAGTAGTTCCCAGTACATTATCCTTTCCCCTGTGCAATTACCTTAACAAGCTCCAGCTGTTTTTTTTCTCAGAAGGTTAACTCCCTGATATACAGCTGCCTACCCCCTTCGTAAGTGCAGGTCCTAAATGAGCTTTTTTCTCTGTTCCCTCACCACAATCCAGATTCTTTCGGGGAGTTACCAGTACAGTAACCATACCAGGAAGTACGTAATTTATTGAGCTACTGCTTTGCTTAATATCAGTGGAGATATTTACTGATAAACAGCTACCTACGCAGCATGTTCATGTGGTTCCTAAATGAGCTTCTTTCACTCTCCCCCTCACCACAAATCAGATTCTTCTGAGGAGTTCCCAGTACATTATCCTTTCCCCTGTGTAATTACCTTAACAAGCTCCAGCTGTTTTTATTCTCAGGAGGTTTACTCCCTGATATACAGCTGCCTACCCCCTTCGTAAGTGCAGGTCCTAAATGAGCTTTTTTCTCTGTTCCCTCACAGCAATCCAGATTCTTTTGGGGAGTTACCAGTACAGTAACCATACCAGGAAGTACTTAATTTATTAAGCTACTGCTTTGCTTAATATCAGTGGAGATATTTACTGATAAACAGCTACCTAAGCAGCATGTTCATGTCGTTCATAAATGAGCTTTTATCTCTCTCCCCTCACCACAAATCAG
>NW_025959029.1:0-27995 GCF_023159225.1 Perognathus longimembris pacificus | reverse complement strand
ATACCAGGAAGTACTTAATTTATTAAGCTACTGCTTTGCTTAATCTCCGTGGAGATATTTACTGATAAACAGCTACCTACGCAGCATGTTCATGTCGTTCCTAAATGAGCTTTTATCTCTCTCCCCTCACCACAAATCAGATTCTTCTGAGGAGTTCCCAGTACATTATCCTTTCCCCTGTGTAATTACCTTAACAAGCTCCAGCTGTTTTTATTGTCAGAAGCTTTACTCCCTGATATACAGCTGCCTACCCCGTTCGTAATTGCAGGTCCAAAATGAGCTTTTTTCTCTGTTCCCTCACCACAATCCAGATTCTTTTGGGGAGTTACCAGTACAGTAACCATACCAGGAAGTACTTAATTTATTAAGCTACTGCTTTTCTTAATCTCAGTGGAGATATTTACTGATAAACAGCTACCTACGCAGCATGTTCATGTCGTTTGAAAATGAGCTTTTATCTCTCTCCCCTCACCACAAGTCAGAATCTTCTGAGGAGTTCCCAGTACATTATCCTTTCCCCTGTGTAATTACCTTAACAAGATGCAGCTGTTTTTATTCTCAGAAGGTTTACTCCCTGATATACAGCTGCCTACCCCCTTCGTAAGTGCAGGTCCTAAATGAGCTTTTTTCTCTGTTCCCTCACCACAATCCAGATTCTTTTGGTGAGTTACCAGTACAGTAACCATACCAGGAAGTACTTAATTTATTAAGCTACTGCTTTTCTTAATCTCAGTGGAGATATTTACTGATAAACAGCTACCTACGCAGCATGTTCATGTCGTTCCTAAATGAGCTTTTATCTCTCTCCCCTCACCACAAATCAGATTCTTCTGAGGAGTTCCCAGTACAATATCCTTTCCCCTGTGTAATAACCTTAACAAGCTCCAGCTGTTTTTATTCTCAGAAGGTTTACTCCCTGATATACAGCTGCCTACCCCCTTCTTAAGTGCAGTTCCTAAATGAGCTTTTTTCATTCTTCCCTCACCACAATCCAGATTCTTTTGGGGAGTTACCAGTACAGTAACCATACGAGGAAGTACTTAATTTATTAAGCTACTGCTTTTCTTAATCTCAGTGGAGATATTTACTGATAAACAGCTACCTACGCAGCATGTTCATGTCGTTCCTAAATGAGCTTTTATCTCTCTCCCCTCAACACAAATCAGATTCTTCTGAGGAGTTCCCAGTACATTATCCTTTCCCCTGTGTAATTACCTTAACAAGCTCCAGCTGTTTTTATTCTCAGAAGCTTTACTCCCTGATATACAGCTGCCTACCCCCTTCGAAAGTGCAGGTCCTAAATGAGCTTTTTTCTCTGTTCCCTCACCACAATCCAGATTCTTTTGGGTAGTTACTAGTATAGTAACCATACCAGGAAGTACTTAATTTATTAAGCTACTGCTTTTCTTAATCTCAGTGGAGATATTTACTGATAAACAGCTACCTACGCAGCATGTTCATGTCGTTCCTAAATGAGCTTTTATCTCTCTCCCCTCACCACAAATCAGATTCTTCTGAGGAGTTCCCAGTACATTATCCATTCCCCTGTGTAATTACCTTAACAAGCTCCAGCTGTTTTTATTCTCAGAAGGTTTACTCCCTGATATACAGCTGCCTACCCCCTTCGTAAGTGCAGGTCCTAAATGAGCTTTTTTCTCTGTTCCCTCACCACAATCCAGATTCTTTTGGGGAGTTACCAGTACAGTAACCATACCAGGAAGTACTTAATTTATTAAGCTACTGCTTTTCTTAATCTCAGTGGAGATATTTACTGATAAACAGCTACCTAACGCAGCATGTTCATGTCGTTCCTAAATGAGCTTTTATCTCTCTCCCCTCACCACAAATCAGATTCTTCTGAGGAGTTCCCAGTACATTATCCTTTCCCCTGTGTAATTACCTTAACAAGCTCCAGCTGTTTTTATTCTCAGAAGGTTTAGTCCCTGATATACAGCTGCCTACCCCCTTCGTAAGTGCAGGTCCTAAATGAGCTTTTTTCTCTGTTCCCTCACCACAATCCAGATTCTTTTGGGGAGTTACCAGAACAGTAACCATACCAGGAAGTACTTAATTTATTAAGCTACTGCTTTTCTTAATCTCAGTTGAGATATTTACTGATAAACAGCTACCTACGCAGCATGTTTATGTCGTTCCTAAATGAGCTTTTATCTCTCTCCCCTCACCACAAATCAGATTCTTCTGAGGAGTTCCCAGTACATTATCCTTTCCCCTGTGTAATTACCTTAACAAGCTGCAGCTGTTTTTATTCTCAGAAACTTTACTCCCTGATATACAGCTGCCTATCCCCTTCGTAAGTGCAGGTCCTAAATGAGCTTTTTTCTCTGTTCCCTCACCACAATCCAGATTCTTTTGGGGAGTTACCAGTACAGTAACCATACCAGGAAGTACTTAATTTATTAAGCTACTGCTTTTGTAAAGCTCAGTGGAGATATTTACTGATAAACAGCTACCTACGCAGCATGTTCATGTCGTTCTAAATGAGCTTTTATCTCTCTCCCCCTCACCACAAATCAGATTCTTCTGAGTAGTTCCCAGTACTTTATCCTTTCTCCTGTGTAATTACCTTAACAAGCTCCAGCTGTTTTTATTCTCAGAAGGTTTAGTCCCTGATATACAGCTGCCTACCCCCTTCGTAAGTGCAGGTCCTAAATGAGCTTTTTTCTCTGTTCCCTCACCACAATCCAGATTCTTTTGGGGAGTTACCAGTACAGTAACCATACCAGGAAGTACTTAATTTATTAAGCTACTGCTTTTCTTAATCTCAGTGGAGATATTTTCTGATAAACAGCTGCCTACGCAGCATGTTCATGTCGTTCCTAAATGAGCTTTTATCTCTCTCCCCTCACCACAAATCAGATTCTTCTGAGGAGTTCCCAGTACATTATCCTTTCCCCTGTGTAATTACCTTAACAAGATGCAGCTGTTTCTATTCTCAGAAGCTTTACTCCCTGATATACAGCTGCCTACCCCCTTCGTAAGTGCAGGTCCTAAATGAGCTTTTTTCTCTGTTCCCTCACCACAATCCAGATTCTTTTGGGGAGTTACCAGTACAGTAACCATACCAGGAAGTACTTAATTTATTAAGCTACTGCTTTTCTAAAGCTCAGTGGAGATATTTACTGATAAACAGCTGCCTACGCAGCATGTTCATGTCGTTCCTAAATGAGCTTTTATCTCTCTCCCCTCACCACAAATCAGATTCTTCTGAGGAGTTCCCAGTACTTTATCCTTTCTCCTGTGTAATTACCTTAACAAGCTCCAGCTGTTTTTATTCTCAGAAGGTTTACTCCCTGATATACAGCTGTCTACCACCTTCGTAAGTGCAGTTCCTAAATGAGCTTTTTTCTCTCTTCACTCACCACAATCCAGATTCTTTGGGGGAGTTACCAGTACAGTAACCATACCAGGAAGTACTTAATTTATTAAGCTACTGCTTTTCTTAATCTCAGTGGAGATATTTACTGATAAACAGCTACCTACGCAGCATGTTCATGTCGTTCCTTAATGAGCTTTTATCTCTCTCCCCTCACCACAAATCAGATTCTTCTGCGGAGTTCCCAGTACATTATCCTTTCCCCTGTGTAATTACCTTAACAAGCTCCAGCTGTTTTTATTCTCAGAAGCTTTACTCCCTGATATACAGCTGCCTACCCCCTTCGAAAGTGCAGGTCCTAAATGAGCTTTTTTCTCTGTTCCCTCACCACAATCCAGATTCTTTTGGGGAGTTACCAGTACAGTAACCATACCAGGAAGTACTTAATTTATTAAGCTACTGCTTTTCTTAATCTCAGTGGAGATATTTACTGATAAACAGCTACCTACGCAGCATGTTCATGTCGTTCCTAAATGAGCTTTTATCTCTCTCCCCTCACCACAAATCAGATTCTTCTGAGGAGTTCCCTGTACATTATCCTTTCCCCTGTGTAATTACCTTAACAAGCTGCAGCTGTTTTTATTCTCAGAAGCTTTACTCCCTGATATCCAGCTGCCTACCCCCTTCGAAAGTGCAGGTCCCTAAATGAGCTTTTTTCTCTGTTCCCTCACCACAATCCAGATTCTTTTGGGGAGTTACCAGTACAGTAACCATACCAGGAAGTACTTAATTTATTAAGCTACTGCTTTTCTAAAGCTCAGTGGAGATATTTACTGATAAACAGCTACCTACGCAGCATGTTCATGTCGTTCCTAAATGAGCTTTTATCTCTCTCCCCTCACCACAAATCAGATTCTTCTGAGGAGTTCCCAGTACATTATCCTTTCCCCTGTGTAATTACCTTAACAAGCTCCAGCTGTTTTTATTCTCAGAAGGTTTACCTCCCTGATATACAGCTGCCTACCCCCTTCGTAAGTGCAGGTCCTAAATGAGCTTTTTTCTCTGTTCCCTCACCACAATCCAGATTCTTTTGGGGAGTTACCAGTACAGTAACCATACCAGGAAGTACTTAATTTATTAAGCTACTGCTTTTCTTAAGCTCAGTGGAGATATTTACTGATAAACAGCTACCTACGCAGCATGTTCATGTCGTTCCTAAATGAGCTTTTATCTCTCTCCCCTCACCACAAATCAGACTCTTCTGAGGAGTTCCCAGTACATTATCCTTTCCCCTGTGTAATTACCTTAACAAGCTGCAGCTGTTTTTATTCTCAGAAGCTTTACTCCCTGATATACAGCTGCCTACCCCCTTCGTAAGTGCAGGTCCTAAATGAGCTTTTTTCTCTGTTCCCTCACCACAATCCAGATTCTTTTGGGGAGTTACCAGTACAGTAAACATACCAGGAAGTACTTAACTTATTAAGCTACTGCTTTTCTTAATCTCAGTGGAGATATTTACTGATAAACAGCTACCTACGCAGCACGTTCATGTCGTTCCTAAATGAGCTTTTATCTCTCTCCCCTCACCACAAGTCAGATTCTTCTGAGGAGTTCCCAGTACATTATCCTTTCCCCTGTGTAATTACCTTAACAAGCTGCAGCTGTTTTTATTCTCAGAAGCTTTACTCCCTGATATACAGCTGCCTACCCCCTTCGTAAGTGCAGTCCTAAATGAGCTTTTTTCTCTGTTCCCTCACCACAATCCAGATTCTTTTGGGGTGTTACCAGTACAGTAACCATACCAGGAAGTACTTAATTTATTAAGCTACTGCTTTTCTAAAGCTCAGTGGAGATATTTACTGATAAACAGCTACCTACGCAGCATGTTCATGTCGTTCCTAAATGAGCTTTTATCTCTCTCACCTCACCACAAATCAGATTCTTCTGAGGAGTTCCCAGTACATTATCCTTTCCCCTGTGTAATTACCTTAACAAGCTGCAGCTGTATTTATTCTCAGAAGCTTTACTCCCTGATATACAGCTGCCTACCCCCTTCGTAAGTGCAGGTCCTAAATGAGCTTTTTTCTCTGTTCCCTCACCACAATCCAGATTCTTTTGGGGAGTTACCAGTACAGTAACCATACCAGGAAGTACTTAATTTATTAAGCTACTGCTTTTCTAAAGCTCAGTGGAGATATTTACTGATAAACATCTACCTACGCAGCATGTTCATGTCGTTCCTAAATGAGCTTTTATCTCTCTCACCTCACCACAAATCAGATTCTTCTGAAGACTTCCCAGTACTTTATCCTTTCTCCTGTGTAATTACCTTAACAAGCTCCAGCTGTTTTTATTCTCAGAAGGTTTACTCGCTGATATACAGCTGCCTACCCCCTTCGTAAGTGCAGGTCCTAAATGAGCTTTTTTCTCTGTTCCCTCACCACAATCCAGATTCTTTTGGAAGGTTACCAGTACAGTAACCATACCAGGAAGTACTTAATTTATTAAGCTACTGCTTTTGTAAAGCTCAGTGGAGATATTTACTGATAAACAGCTACCTACGCAGCATGTTCATGTCGTTCCTAAATGAGCTTTTATCTCTCTCCCCTCACCACAAATCAGATTCTTCTGAGTAGTTCCCAGTACTTTATCCTTCCTCCTGTGTAATTACCTTAACAAGCTCCAGCTGTTTTTATTCTCAGAAGGTTTAGTCCCTGATATACAGCTGCCTACCCCCTTCGTAAGTGCAGGTCCTAAATGAGCTTTTTTCTCTGTTCCCTCACCACAATCCAGATTCTTTTGGGGAGTTACCAGTACAGTAACCATACCAGGAAGTACTTAATTTATTAAGCTACTGCTTTTCTAAAGCTCAGTGGAGATATTTACTGATAAACAGCTGCCTACGCAGCATGTTCATGTCGTTCCTAAATGAGCTTTTATCTCTCTCCCCTCACCACAAATCAGATTCTTCTGAGGAGTTCCCAGTACTTTATCCTTTCTCCTGTGTAATTACCTTAACAAGCTCCAGCTGTTTTTATTCTCAGAAGGTTTACTCCCTGATATACAGCTGTCTACCCCCTTCGTAAGTGCAGTTCCTAAATGAGCTTTTTTCTCTCTTCACTCACCACAATCCAGATTCTTTGGAGGAGTTACCAGTACAGTAACCATACCAGGAAGTACTTAATTTATTAAGCTACTGCTTTTCTTAATCTCAGTGGAGATATTTACTGATAAACAGCTACCTACGCAGCATGTTCATGTCGTTCCTTAATGAGCTTTTATCTCTCTCCCCTCACCACAAATCAGATTCTTCTGCGGAGTTCCCAGTACATTATCCTTTCCCCTGTGTAATTACCTTAACAAGCTCCAGCTGTTTTTATCTCAGAAGCTTTACTCCCTGATATACAGCTGCCTACCCCCTTCGAAAGTGCAGGTCCTAAATGAGCTTTTTTCTCTGTTCCCTCACCACAATCCAGATTCTTTTGGGGAGTTACCAGTACAGTAACCATACCAGGAAGTACTTAATTTATTAAGCTACTGCTTTTCTTAATCTCAGTGGAGATATTTACTGATAAACAGCTACCTACGCAGCATGTTCATGTCGTTCTAAATGAGCTTTTATCTCTCTCCCCTCACCACAAATCAGATTCTTCTGAGGAGTTCCCTGTACATTATCCTTTCCCCTGTGTAATTACCTTAACAAGCTGCAGCTGTTTTTATTCTCAGAAGCTTTACTCCCTGATATCCAGCTGCCTACCCCCTTCGTAAGTGCAGGTCCTAAATGAGCTTTTTTCTCTGTTCTCTCACCACAATCCAGATTCTTTTGGGGAGTTACCAGTACAGTAACCATACAGGAAGTACTTAATTTATTAAGCTACTGCTTTTCTAAAGCTCAGTGGAGATATTTACTGATAAACAGCTACCTACGCAGCATGTTCATGTCGTTCCTAAATGAGCTTTTATCTCTCTCCCCTCACCACAAATCAGATTCTTCTGAGGAGTTCCCAGTACATTATCCTTTCCCCTGTGTAATTACCTTAACAAGCTGCAGCTGTTTTTATTCTCAGAAGGTTTACTCCCTGATATACAGCTGCCTACCCCCTTCGTAAGTGCAGGTCCTAAATGAGCTTTTTTCTCTGTTCCCTCACCACAATCCAGATTCTTTTGGGGAGTTACCAGTACAGTAACCATACCAGGAAGTACTTAATTTATTAAGCTACTGCTTTTCTTAAGCTCAGTGGAGATATTTACTGATAAACAGCTACCTACGCAGCATGTTCATGTCGTTCCTAAATGAGCTTTTATCTCTCTCCCCTCACCACAAATCAGAATCTTCTGAGGAGTTCCCAGTACATTATCCTTTCCCCTGTGTAATTACCTTAACAAGCTGCAGCTGTTTTTATTCTCAGAAGCGTTACTCCCTGATATACAGCTGCCTACCCCCTTCGTAAGTGCAGGTCCTAAATGAGCTTTTTTTCTGTTCCCTCACCACAATCCAGATTCTTTTGGGAGTTACCAGTACAGTAACCATACCAGGAAGTACTTAATTTATTAAGCTACTGCTTTTCTTAATCTCAGTGGAGATATTTACTGATAAACAGCTACCTACGCAGCACGTTCATGTCGTTCCTAAATGAGCTTTTATCTCTCTCCCCTCACCACAAGTCAGATTCTTCTGAGGAGTTCCCAGTACATTATCCTTTCCCCTGTGTAATTACCTTAACAAGCTCCAGCTGTTTTTATTCTCAGAAGGTTTAGTCCCTGATATACAGCTGCCTACCCCCTTCGTAAGTGCAGGTCCTAAATGAGCTTTTTTCTCTGTTCCCTCACCACAATCCAGATTCTTTTGGGGAGTTACCAGTACAGTAACCATACAGGAAGTACTTAATTTATTAAGCTACTGCTTTTCTTAATCTCAGTGGAGATATTTACTGATAAACAGCTACCTACGCAGCATGTTCATGTCGTTCCTAAATGAGCTTTTATCTCTCTCCCCTCACCACAAATCAGATTCTTCTGAGGAGTTCCCAGTACATTATCCTTTCCCCTGTGTAATTACCTTAACAAGCTGCAGCTGTTTTTATTCTCAGAAGCTTTACTCCCTGATATACAGCTGCCTACCCCCTCGTAAGTGCAGGTCCTAAATGAGCTTTGTTCTCTGTTCCCTCACCACAATCCAGATTCTTTTGGGGAGTTACCAGTACAGTAACCATACCAGGAAGTACTTAATTTATTAAGCTACTGCTTTTCTAAAGCTCAGTGGAGATATTTACTGATAAACAGCTACCTACGCAGCATGTTCATGTCGTTCCTAAATGAGCTTTTATCTCTCTCCCCAAACCACAAATCAGATTCTTCTGAGGAGTTCCCAGTACTTTATCCTTTCTCCTGTGTAATTACCTTAACAAGCTCCAGCTGTTTTTATTCTCAGAAGGTTTACTCCCTGATATACAGCTGCCTACCCCCTTCGTAAGTGCAGGTCCTAAATGAGCTTTTTTCTCTGTTCCCTCACCACAATCCAGATTCTTTTGGGGAGTTACCAGTACAGTAACCATACCAGGAAGTACTTAATTTATTAAGCTACTGCTTTTCTTAATCTCAGTGGAGATATTTACTGATAAACAGCTACCCTACGCAGCATGTTCATGTCGTTCCTAAATGAGCTTTTATCTCTCTCCCCCTCACCACAAATCAGATTCTTCTGAGGAGTTCCCAGTACATTATCCTTTCCCCTGTGTAATTACCGTAAAAAGCTCCAGCTGTTTTTTATTCTCAGAAGGTTTAGTCCCTGATATACAGCTGCCTACCCCCTTCGTAAGTGCAGGTCATAAATGAGCTTTTTCTCTGTTCCCTCACCACAATCCAGATTCTTTTGGGGAGTTACCAGTACAGTAACCACTACCAGGAAGTACTTAATTTATTAAGCTACTGCTTTTCTTAATCTCAGTGGAGATATTTACTGATAAACAGCTACCTACGCAGCATGTTCATGTCGTTCCTAAATGAGCTTTTATCTCTCTCCCCTCACCACAAATCAGATTCTTCTGAGGAGTTCCCAGTACATTATCCTTTCCCCTGTGTAATTACCTTAACAAGCTGCAGCTGTTTTTATTCTCAGAAGCTTTACTCCCTGATATACAGCTGCCTACCCCCTTCGTAAGTGCAGGTCCTAAATGAGCTTTTTTCTCTGTTCCCTCACCACAATCCAGATTCTTTTTGGGGAGTTACCAGTACAGTAACCATACCAGGAAGTACTTAATTTATTAAGCTACTGCTTTTCTAAAGCTCAGTGGAGATATTTACTGATAAACAGCTACCTACGCAGCATGTTCATGTCGTTCCTAAATGAGCTTTTATCTCTCTCCCCTCACCACAAATCAGATTCTTCTGAGGAGTTCCCAGTAATTTATCCTTTCTCCTGTGTAATTACCTTAACAAGCTCCAGCTGTTTTATTCTCAGAAGGTTTAGTCCCTGATATACAGCTGCCTACCCCCTTCGTAAGTGCAGGTCCTAAATGAGCTTTTTTCTCTGTTCCCTCACCAAAATCCAGATTCTTTTAGGGAGTTACCAGTACAGTAACCATACCAGGAAGTACTTAATTTATTAAGCTACTGCTTTTCTTAATCTCAGTGGAGATATTTACTGATAAACAGCTACCTACGCAGCATGTTCATGTCGTTCCTAAATGTGCTTTTATCTCTCTCCCCTCACCACAAATCAGATTCTTCTGAGGAGTTCCCAGTACATTATCCTTTCCCCTGTGTAATTACCTTAACAAGATGCAGCTGTTTTTATTCTCAGAAGCTTTACTCCCTGATATACAGCTGCCTACCCCCTTCGTAAGTGCAGGTCCTAAATGAGCTTTTTTCTCTGTTCCCTCACCACAATCCAGATTCTTTTGGGGAGTTACCAGTACAGTAACCATACCAGGAAGTACTTAATTTATTAAGCTACTGCTTTTCTTAATCTCAGTGGAGATATTTACTGATAAACAGCTACCTACGCAGCATGTTCATGTCGTTCCTAAATGAGCTTTTATCTCTCTCCCCCTCACCACAAATCAGATTCTTCTGAGGAGTTCCCAGTACATTATCCTTTCCCCTGTGTAATTACCTTAACAAGCTGCAGCTTTTTTTATTCTCAGAAGCTTTACTCCCTGATATACAGCTGCCTACCCCCCTTCGTAAGTGCAGGTCATAAATGAGCTTTTTTCTCTGTTCCCTCACCACAATCCAGATTCTTTTGGGGAGTTACCAGTACAGTAAACATACCAGGAAGTACTTAATTTATTAAGCTACTGCTTTTCTAAAGCTCAGTGGAGATATTTACTGATAAACAGCTACCTACGCAGCATGTTCATGTCGTTCCTAAATGAGCTTTTATCTCTCTCCCCTCACCACAAATCAGATTCTTCTGAGGAGTTCCCAGTACTTTATCCTTTCTCCTGTGTAATTACCTTAACAAGCTCCAGCTGTTTTTATTCTCAGAAGGTTTACTCCCTGATATACAGCTGCCTACCCCCTTCGTAAGTGCAGGTCTTAAATGAGCTTTTTTCTCTGTTCCCTCACCACAATCCAGATTCTTTTGGGGAGTTACCAGTACAGTAACCATACCAGGAAGTACTTAATTTATTAAGCTACTGCTTTTCTTAATCTCAGTGGAGAAATTTACTGATAAACAGCTACCTACGCAGCATGTTCATGTCGTTCCTAAATGAGCTTTTATCTCTCTCCCCTCACCACAAAACAGAATCTTCTGAGGAGTTCCCAGTACATTATCCTTTCCCCTGTGTAATTACCTTAACAAGCTCCAGCTGTTTTTATACTCAGAAGGTTTACTCCCTGATATACAGCTGCCTACCCCCTTCGTAAGTGCACGTCCTAAATGAGCTTTTTTCTCTGTTCCCTCACCACAATCCAGATTCTTCTGGGGAGTTACCAGTACAGTAACCATACCAGGAAGTACTTAATTTATTAAGCTACTGCTTTTCTTAATCTCAGTGGAGATATTTACTGATAAACAGCTACCTACACAGCATGTTCATGTCGTTCCTAAATGAGCTTTTATCTCTCTCCCTTCAACACAAATCAGATTCTTCTGAGGAGTTCCAGTACATATCCTTTCCCCTGTGTAATTACCTTAACAAGCTCCAGGTGTTTTTATTCTCAGAAGGTTTACTTCCTGATATACAGCTGCCTACACCCTTCGTAAGTGCAGGTCCTAAATGAGCTTTTTTCTCTACCCTCACCACAATCCAGATTCTTTTGGGGAGTTACCAGTAGAGTAACCATACCAGGAAGTACTTAATTTATTAAGCTACTGCTTTTCTTAATCTCAGTGGAGATATTTACTGATAAACAGCTACCTACGCAGCATGTTCATGTCGTTCCTAAATGAGCTTTTATCTCTCTCCCCCCTCACCACAAATCAGATTCTTCTGAGGAGTTCCCAGTACATTATCCTTTCCCCTGTGTAATTACCTTAACAAGCTCCAGCTGTTTTTATTCTCAGAAGGTTTACTCCCTGATATACAGCTGCCTACCTCCTTCGTAAGTGCAGGTCCTAAATGAGCTTTTGTCTCTGTTCCCTCACCACAATCCAGATTCTTTTGGGGAGTTACCAGTACAGTAACCATACCAGGAAGTACTTAATTTATTAAGCTACTGCTTTTCTTAATCTCAGTGGAGATATTTACTGATAAACCACTACCTACGCATCATGTTCATGTCGTTCATAAATGAGCTTTTATCTCTCTCCCCTCACCACAAATCAGATTCTTCTGAGGAGTTCCCAGTACATTATCCTTTACCCTGTGTAATTACCTTAACAAGCTCCAGCTGTTTTTATTCTCAGAAGGTTTACTCCCTGATATACAGCTGCCTAACCCCTTCGTAAGTGCAGGTCCTAAATGAGCTTTTTCCTCTGTTCACTCACCACAATCCAGATTCTTTTGGGGAGTTACCAGTACAGTAAGGATACCAGGAAGTACTTAATTTATTAAGCTACTGCTTTTCTTAATCTCAGTGGAGATATTTACTGATAAACAGATACCTACGCAGCATGTTCATGTCGTTCCTAAATGAGCTTTTATCTCTCTCCCCTCACCAAAAATCAGATTCCTCTGAGGAGTTCCCGGTACATTATCCTTACCCCTGTGTAATTACCTTAACAAGCTCCAGCTGTTTTTATTCTCAGAAGGTTTACTCCCTGATAAACAGCTGCCTACCCCCTGCGTAAGTGCAGATCTTAAATGAGCTATTTTCTCTGTTCCCTCACCACAATCCAGATTCTTTTGGGAGTTACCAGTACAGTAAGGATACCAGGAAGTACTTAATTTATTAAGCTACTGCTTTTCTTAATCTCAGTGGAGATATTTACTGATAAACAGCTACCTACGCAGCATGTTCATGTCGTTCATAAATGAGCTTTTATCTCTCTCCCCTCACCACAAATCAGATTCCTCTGAGGAGTTCCCAGTACAATATTCTTTCCCCTGTGTAATTTCCTTAACAAGCTCCAGCTGTTTTTATTCGCAGAAGGTTTACTCCCTGATATACAGCTGCCTACCCCCTTCGTAAGTGCAGGTCCTAAATGAGCTTTTTTCTCTGTTCCCTCACCACAATCCAGATTCTTTTGGGGAGTTACCAGTACAGTAACCATACCAGGAAGTACTTAATTTATTAAGCTACTGTTTTTCTTAATCTCAGTGGAGATATTTACTGATAAACCGCTACCTACGCTGCATGTTCAAGTCGTTCCTAAATGAGCTTTTATCTCTCTCCCCTCACCACAAATAAGATTCCTCTGAGGAGTTCCCGGTACATTATCCTTCCCTGTGTAATTACCATAACAAGCTCCAGCTGTTTTTATTCTCAGAAGGTTTACTCCCTGATATACAGCTGCCTACCCCCTGCGTAAGTGCAGATCCTAAATGAGCTATTTTCTCTGTTCCCTCACCACAATCCAGATTCTTTTGGGGAGTTACCAGTACAGTAACCATACCAGGAAGTACTTAATTTATTAAGCTACTGCTTTTCTTAATCTTAGTGGAGATATTTACTGATAAACAGCTACGTACGCAGCATGTTCATGTCGTTTCTAAATGAGCTTTTATCTCTCTCCCCCTCACCACAAATCAGATTCTTCTGAGGAGTTCCCAGTACATTATCCTTTCCCCTGTGTAATTACCTTAACAAGCTCCAGCTGTTTTTATTCTCAGAAGGTTTACTCCCTGATATACAGCTGCCTACCCCCTTCGTAAGTGCAGGTCCTAAATGAGCTTTTTTCTCTGTTCCCTCACCACAATCCAGATTCTTTTGGGGAGTTACCAGTACAGTAACCATACCAGTAAGTACTTAATTTATTAAGCTACTGCTTTTCTTAATCTCAGTGGAGATATTTACTGATAAACAGCTACCTACGCAGCATGTTCATGTCGTTCGTAAATGAGCTTTTATCTCTCTCCCCTCACCACAAATCAGATTCTTCTGAGGAGTTCCCAGTACATTATCCTTTCCCCTGTGTAATTACCTTAACAAGCTGCAGCTGTTTTTATTCTCAGAAGCTTTACTCCCTGATATACAGCTGCCTACCCCCTTCGTAAGTGCAGGTCCTAAATGAGCTTTATTCTCTGTTCCCTCACCACAATCCAGATTCTTTTGGGAGTTACCAGTACAGTAACCATACCAGGAAGTACTTAATTTATTAAGCTACTGCTTTTCTTAATCTCAGTGGAGATATTTACTGATAAACAGCTACCTACGCAGCATGTTCATGTCGTTCATAAATGAGCTTTTATCTCTCTCCTCCCCTCACCACAAATCAGATTCTTCTGAGGAGTTCCCAGTACTTTATCCTTTCTCCTGTGTAATTACCTTAACAAGCTCCAGCTGTTTTTATTCTCAGAAGGTTTACTCCCTGATATACAGCTGCCTACCCCCTTCGTAAGTGCAGGTCCTAAATGAGCTTTTTTCTCTGTTCCCTCACCACAATCCAGATTCTTTTGGGGAGTTACCAGTACAGTAACCATACCAGGAAGTACTTAATTTATTAAGCTACTGCTTTTCTAAAGCTCAGTGGAGATATTTACTGATAAACAGCTACCTACGCAGCATGTTCATGTCGTTCCTAAATGAGCTTTTATCTCTCTCCCCCTCACCACAAATCAGATTCTTCTGAGGAGTTCCCAGTACATTATCCTTTCCCCTGTGTAATTACCTTAACAAGCTGCAGCTGTTTTTATTCTCAGAAGCTTTACTCCCTGATATACAGCTGCCTACCCCCTTCGAAAGTGTAGGTCATAAATGAGCTTTTTTCTCTGTTCCCTCACCACAATCCAGATTCTTTTGGGGAGTTACCAGTACAGTAACCATACCAGGAAGTACTTAATTTATTAAGCTACTGCTTTTCTTAATCTCAGTGGAGATATTTACTGATAAACAGCTACCTACGCAGCATGTTCATGTCGTTCCTAAATGAGCTTTTATCTCTCTCCCCTCACCACAAATCAGATTCTTCTGAGGAGTTCCAGTACATTATCCTTACCCCTGTGTAATTACCTTAACAAGCTGCAGCTGTTTTTATTCTCAGAAGCTTTACTCCCTGATATACAGCTGCCTACCCCCTTCGTAAGTGCAGGTCCTAAATGAGCTTTTTTCTCTGTTCCCTCACCACAATCCAGATTCTTTTGGGGAGTTACCAGTACAGTAACCATACCAGGAAGTACTTAATTTATTAAGCTACTGCTTTTCTTAATCTCAGTGGAGATATTTACTGATAAACAGCTACCTACGCAGCATGTTCATGTCGTTCCTAAATGAGCTTTTATCTCTCTCCCCTCACCACAAATCAGATTCTTCTGAGGAGTTCCCAGTACATTATCCTTTCCCCTGTGTAATTACCTTAACAAGCTCCAGCTGTTTTTATTCTCAGAAGGTTTACTCCCTGATATACAGCTGCCTACCCCCTTCGTAAGTGCAGGTCCTAAATGAGCTTTTTTCTCTGTTCCCTCACCACAATCCAGATTCTTTTTGGGAGTTACCAGTACAGTAACCATACCAGGAAGTACTTAATTTATTAAGCTACTGCTTTTCTTAATCTCAGTGGAGATATTTTACTGATAAACAGCTACCTACGCAGCATGTTCATGTCGTTCCTAAATGAGCTTTTATCTCTCTCCCCTCACCACAAATCAGATTCTTCTGAGGAGTTCCCAGTACATTATCCTTTCCCCTGTGTAATTACCTTAACAAGCTGCAGCTGTTTTTATTCTCAGAAGCTTTACTCCCTGATATACAGCTGCCTACCCCCTTCGAAAGTGCAGGTCCTAAATGAGCTTTTTTCTCTGTTCCCTCACCACAATCCAGATTCTTTTGGGGAGTTACCAGTACAGTAACCATACCAGAAGTACTTAATTTATTACGCTACTGCTTTTCTAAAGCTCAGTGGAGATATTTACTGATAAACAGCTACCTACGCAGCATGTTCATGTCGTTCCTAAATGAGCTTTTATCTCTCTCCCCTCACCACAAATCAGATTCTTCTGAGGAGTTCCCAGTACTTTATCCTTTCTCCTGTGTAATTACCTTAACAAGCTCCAGCTGTTTTTATTCTCAGAAGGTTTACTCCCTGATATACAGCTGCCTACCCCCTTCGTAAGTGCAGGTCCTAAATGAGCTTTTTTCTCTGTTCCCTCATCACAATCCAGATTCTTTTGGGAGTTACCAGTACAGTAACCATACCAGGAAGTACTTAATTTATTAAGCTACTGCTTTTCTTAATCTCAGTGGAGATATTTACTGATAAACAGCTACCTACGCAGCATGTTCATGTCGTTCCTAAATGAGCTTTTATCTCTCTCCCCTCACCACAAATCAGATTCTTCTGAGGAGTTCCCAGTACATTATCCTTTCCCCTGTGTAATTACCTTAACAAGCTCCAGCTGTTTTTATTCTCAGAAGGTTTACTCCCTGATATACAGCTGCCTACCTCCTTCGTAAGTGCAGGTCCTAAATGAGCTTTTGTCTCTGTTCCCTCACCACAATCCAGATTCTTTTGGGGAGTTACCAGTACAGTAACCATACCAGGAAGTACTTAATTTATTAAGCTACTGCTTTTCTTAATCTCAGTGGAGATATTTACTGATAAACAGCTACCTACACAGCATGTTCATGTCGTTCCTAAATGAGCTTTTATCTCTCTCCCTTCAACACAAATCAGATTCTTCTGAGGAGTTCCCAGTACATTATCCTTTCCCCTGTGTAATTACCTTAACAAGCTCCAGGTGTTTTTATTCTCAGAAGGTTTACTTCCTGATATACAGCTGCCTACACCCTTCGTAAGTGCAGGTCCTAAATGAGCTTTTTTCTCTACCCTCACCACAATCCAGATTCTTTTGGGGAGTTACCAGTAGAGTAACCATACCAGGAAGTACTTAATTTATTAAGCTACTGCTTTTCTTAATCTCAGTGGAGATATTTACTGATAAACAGCTACCTACGCAGCATGTTCATGTCGTTCCTAAATGAGCTTTTATCTCTCTCCCCTCACCACAAATCAGATTCTTCTGAGGAGTTCCCAGTACATTATCCTTTCCCCTGTGTAATTACCTTAACAAGCTCCAGCTGTTTTTATTCTCAGAAGGTTTACTCCCTGATATACAGCTGCCTACCTCCTTCGTAAGTGCAGGTCCTAAATGAGCTTTTGTCTCTGTTCCCTCACCACAATCCAGATTCTTTTGGGAGTTACCAGTACAGTAACCATACCAGGAAGTACTTAATTTATTAAGCTACTGCTTTTCTTAATCTCAGTGGAGATATTTACTGATAAACCACTACCTACGCATCATGTTCATGTCGTTCATAAATGAGCTTTTATCTCTCTCCCCTCACCACAAATCAGATTCTTCTGAGGAGTTCCCAGTACATTATCCTTTACCCTGTGTAATTACCTTAACAAGCTCCAGCTGTTTTTATTCTCAGAAGGTTTACTCCCTGATATACAGCTGCCTAACCCCTTCGTAAGTGCAGGTCCTAAATGAGCTTTTTCCTCTGTTCACTCACCACAATCCAGATTCTTTTGGGGAGTTACCAGTACAGTAAGGATACCAGGAAGTACTTAATTTATTAAGCTACTGCTTTTCTTAATCTCAGTGGAGATATTTACTGATAAACAGATACCTACGCAGCATGTTCATGTCGTTCCTAAATGAGCTTTTATCTCTCTCCCCCTCACCAAAAATCAGATTCCTCTGAGGAGTTCCCGGTACATTATCCTTACCCCTGTGTAATTACCTTAACAAGCTCCAGCTGTTTTTATTCTCAGAAGGTTTACTCCCTGATAAACAGCTGCCTACCCCCTGCGTAAGTGCAGATCTTAAATGAGCTATTTTCTCTGTTCCCTCACCACAATCCAGATTCTTTTGGGAGTTACCAGTACAGTAAGGATACCAGGAAGTACTTAATTTATTAAGCTACTGCTTTTCTTAATCTCAGTGGAGATATTTACTGATAAACAGCTACCTACGCAGCATGTTCATGTCGTTCATAAATGAGCTTTTATCTCTCTCCCCTCACCACAAATCAGATTCCTCTGAGGAGTTCCCAGTACAATATTCTTTCCCCTGTGTAATTTCCTTAACAAGCTCCAGCTGTTTTTATTCGCAGAAGGTTTACTCCCTGATATACAGCTGCCTACCCCCTTCGTAAGTGCAGGTCCTAAATGAGCTTTTTTCTCTGTTCCCTCACCACAATCCAGATTCTTTTGGGGAGTTACCAGTACAGTAACCATACCAGGAAGTACTTAATTTATTAAGCTACTGTTTTTCTTAATCTCAGTGGAGATATTTACTGATAAACCGCTACCTACGCTGCATGTTCAAGTCGTTCCTAAATGAGCTTTTATCTCTCTCCCCTCACCACAAATAAGATTCCTCTGAGGAGTTCCCGGTACATTATCCTTCCCTGTGTAATTACCATAACAAGCTCCAGCTGTTTTTATTCTCAGAAGGTTTACTCCCTGATATACAGCTGCCTACCCCCTGCGTAAGTGCAGATCCTAAATGAGCTATTTTCTCTGTTCCCTCACCACAATCCAGATTCTTTTGGGGAGTTACCAGTACAGTAACCATACCAGGAAGTACTTAATTTATTAAGCTACTGCTTTTCTTAATCTTAGTGGAGATATTTACTGATAAACAGCTACGTACGCAGCATGTTCATGTCGTTTCTAAATGAGCTTTTATCTCTCTCCCCTCACCACAAATCAGATTCTTCTGAGGAGTTCCCAGTACATTATCCTTTCCCCTGTGTAATTACCTTAACAAGCGCCAGCTGTTTTTATTCGCAGAAGGTTTACTCCCTGATATACAGCTGCCTACCCCCTTCGTAAGTGCAGTTCCTAAATGAGCTTTTTTCATTCTTCCCTCACCACAATCCAGATTCTTTTGGGGAGTTACCAGTACAGTAACCATACCAGGAAGTACTTAATTTATTAAGCTACTGCTTTTCTTAATCTCAGTGGAGATATTTACTGATAAACAGCTACCTACGCAGCATGTTCATGTCGTTCCTAAATGAGCTTTTATCTCTCTCCCCTCACCACAAATCAGATTCTTCAGAGGAGTTCCCAGTACATTATCCTTTCCCCTGTGTAATTACCTTAACAAGCTCCAGCTGTTTTTATTCTCAGAAGCTTTACTCCCTGATATACAGCTGCCTACCCCCTTCGAAAGTGCCGGTCCTAAATGAGCTTTTTTCTCTGTTCCCTCACCACAATCCAGATTCTTTTGGGGAGTTACCAGTACAGTAACCATACCAGGAAGTACTTAATTTATTAAGCTACTGCTTTTCTTAATCTCAGTGGAGATATTTACTGATAAACAGCTACCTACGCAGCATGTTCATGTCGTTCCTAAATGAGCTTTTATCTCTCTCCCCCTCACCACAAATCAGATTCTTCTGAGGAGTTCCCAGTACATTATCCTTTCTCCTGTGTAATTACCTTAACAAGCTCCAGCTGTTTTTATTCTCAGAAGGTTTACTCCCTGATATACAGCTGCCTACCCCCTTCGTAATTGCAGTTCCTAAATGAGCTTTTTTCTCTGTTCCCTCACCACAATCCAGATTCTTTTGGGGAGTTACCAGTACAGTAACCATACCAGGAAGTACTTAATTTATTAACCTACTGCTTTTCTTAATCTCAGTGGAGATATTTACTGATAAACAGCTACCTAAGTAGCATGTACATGTAGTTCTTAAATGAGCTTTTATCTCTCTCCCCTCACCACAAATCAGATTCTTCTGAGGAGTTCCCCGTACATTATCATTTCCCCTGTGTAATTACCTTAACAAGCTCCAGCTGTTTTTATTCTCAGAAGCTTTACTCCCTGATATACAGCTGCCTACCCCCTTCGTAAGTGCAGGTCTTAATGAGCTTTTTTCTCTGTTCCCTCACCACAATCCAGATTCTTTTGGGGAGTTACCAGTACAGTACCCATACCAGGAAGTACTTAATTTATTAAGCTACTGCTTTTCTTAATCTCAGTGGAGATATTTACTGATAAACAGCTACCTACGCAGCATGTTCATGTCGTTCCTAAATGAGCTTTTATCTCTCTCCCCTCACCACAAATCAGATTCTTCTGAGGAGTTCCCAGTACATTATCCTTTCCCCTGTGTAATTACCTTAACAAGCTCCAGCTGTTTTTATTCTCAGAAGCTTTACTCCCTGATATACAGCTGACTACCCCCTTCGAAAGTGCCGGTCCTAAATGAGCTTTTTTCTCTGTTCCCCTCACCACAATCCAGATTCTTTTGGGGAGTTACCAGTACAGTAACCATACCAGGAAGTACTTAATTTATTAAGCTACTGCTTTTCTTAATCTCAGTGGAGATATTTACTGATAAACAGCTACCTACGCAGCACGTTCATGTCGTTTGAAAATGAGCTTTTATCTCTCTCCCGTCACCACAAATCAGAATGTTCTGAGGAGTTCCCAGTACATTATCCTTTCCCCTGTGTAATTACCTTAACAAGCTCCAGCTGTTTTTATTCTCAGAAGGTTTACTCGCTGATATACAGCTGCCTACCCCCTTCGTAAGTGCAGGTCTTAAATGAGCTATTTTCTCTGTTCCCTCACCACAATCCAGATTCTTTTGGGGAGTTACCAGTACAGTAACCATACCAGGAAGTACTTAATTTATTAAGCTACTGCTTTGCTTAATCTCCGTGGAGATATTTACTGATAAACAGCTACCTACGCAGCATGTTCATGTCGTTCCTAAATGAGCTTTTATCTCTCTCCCCTCACCACAAATCAGATTCTTCTGAGGAGTTCCCAGTACATTATCCTTTCCCCTGTGTAATTACCTTAACAAGCTCCAGCTGTTTTTATTGTCAGAAGCTTTACTCCCTGATATACAGCTGCCTACCCCGTTCGTAATTGCAGGTCCAAAATGAGCTTTTTTCTCTGTTCCCTCACCACAATCCAGATTCTTTTGGGGAGTTACCAGTACAGTAACCATACCAGGAAGTACTTAATTTATTAAGCTACTGCTTTTCTTAATCTCAGTGGAGATATTTACTGATAAACAGCTACCTACGCAGCATGTTCATGTCGTTTGAAAATGAGCTTTTATCTCTCTCCCCTCACCACAAGTCAGAATCTTCTGAGGAGTTCCCAGTACATTATCCTTTCCCCTGTGTAATTACCTTAACAAGATGCAGCTGTTTTTATTCTCAGAAGGTTTACTCCCTGATATACAGCTGCCTACCCCCTTCGTAAGTGCAGGTCCTAAATGAGCTTTTTTCTCTGTTCCCTCACCACAATCCAGATTCTTTTGGTGAGTTACCAGTACAGTAACCATACCAGGAAGTACTTAATTTATTAAGCTACTGCTTTTCTTAATCTCAGTGGAGATATTTACTGATAAACAGCTACCTACGCAGCATGTTCATGTCGTTCCTAAATGAGCTTTTATCTCTCTCCCCTCACCACAAATCAGATTCTTCTGAGGAGTTCCCAGTACAATATCCTTTCCCCTGTGTAATAACCTTAACAAGCTCCAGCTGTTTTTATTCTCAGAAGGTTTACTCCCTGATATACAGCTGCCTACCCCCTTCTTAAGTGCAGTTCCTAAATGAGCTTTTTTCATTCTTCCCTCACCACAATCCAGATTCTTTTGGGGAGTTACCAGTACAGTAACCATACGAGGAAGTACTTAATTTATTAAGCTACTGCTTTTCTTAATCTCAGTGGAGAATATTTACTGATAAACAGCTACCTACGCAGCATGTTCATGTCGTTCCTAAATGAGCTTTTATCTCTCTCCCCTCAACACAAATCAGATTCTTCTGAGGAGTTCCCAGTACATTATCCTTTCCCCTGTGTAATTACCTTAACAAGCTCCAGCTGTTTTTATTCTCAGAAGCTTTACTCCCTGATATACAGCTGCCTACCCCCTTCGAAAGTGCAGGTCCTAAATGAGCTTTTTTCTCTGTTCCCTCACCACAATCCAGATTCTTTTGGGTAGTTACTAGTATAGTAACCATACCAGGAAGTACTTATTTATTAAGCTACTGCTTTTCTTAATCTCAGTGGAGATATTTACTGATAAACAGCTACCTACGCAGCATGTTCATGTCGTTCCTAAATGAGCTTTTATCTCTCTCCCCTCACCACAAATCAGATTCTTCTGAGGAGTTCCCAGTACATTATCCATTCCCCTGTGTAATTACCTTAACAAGCTCCAGCTGTTTTTATTCTCAGAAGGTTTACTCCCTGATATACAGCTGCCTACCCCCTTCGTAAGTGCAGGTCCTAAATGAGCTTTTTTCTCTGTTCCCTCACCACAATCCAGATTCTTTTGGGGAGTTACCAGTACAGTAACCATACCAGGAAGTACTTAATTTATTAAGCTACTGCTTTTCTTAATCTCAGTGGAGATATTTACTGATAAACAGCTACCTACGCAGCATGTTCATGTCGTTCCTAAATGAGCTTTTATCTCTCTCCCCTCACCACAAATCAGATTCTTCTGAGGAGTTCCCAGTACATTATCCTTTCCCCTGTGTAATTACCTTAACAAGCTCCAGCTGTTTTTATTCTCAGAAGGTTTAGTCCCTGATATACAGCTGCCTACCCCCTTCGTAAGTGCAGGTCCTAAATGAGCTTTTTTCTCTGTTCCCTCACCACAATCCAGATTCTTTTGGGGAGTTACCAGAACAGTAACCATACCAGGAAGTACTTAATTTATTAAGCTACTGCTTTTCTTAATCTCAGTTGAGATATTTACTGATAAACAGCTACCTACGCAGCATGTTTATGTCGTTCCTAAATGAGCTTTTATCTCTCTCCCCTCACCACAAATCAGATTCTTCTGAGGAGTTCCCAGTACATTATCCTTTCCCCTGTGTAATTACCTTAACAAGCTGCAGCTGTTTTTATTCTCAGAAACTTTACTCCCTGATATACAGCTGCCTATCCCCTTCGTAAGTGCAGGTCCTAAATGAGCTTTTTTCTCTGTTCCCTCACCACAATCCAGATTCTTTTGGGGAGTTACCAGTACAGTAACCATACCAGGAAGTACTTAATTTATTAAGCTACTGCTTTTGTAAAGCTCAGTGGAGATATTTACTGATAAACAGCTACCTACGCAGCATGTTCATGTCGTTCTAAATGAGCTTTTATCTCTCTCCCCTCACCACAAATCAGATTCTTCTGAGTAGTTCCCAGTACTTTATCCTTTCTCCTGTGTAATTACCTTAACAAGCTCCAGCTGTTTTTATTCTCAGAAGGTTTAGTCCCTGATATACAGCTGCCTACCCCCTTCGTAAGTGCAGGTCCTAAATGAGCTTTTTTCTCTGTTCCCTCACCACAATCCAGATTCTTTTGGGGAGTTACCAGTACAGTAACCATACCAGGAAGTACTTAATTTATTAAGCTACTGCTTTTCTTAATCTCAGTGGAGATATTTTCTGATAAACAGCTGCCTACGCAGCATGTTCATGTCGTTCCTAAATGAGCTTTTATCTCTCTCCCCTCACCACAAATCAGATTCTTCTGAGGAGTTCCCAGTACATTATCCTTTCCCCTGTGTAATTACCTTAACAAGATGCAGCTGTTTCTATTCTCAGAAGCTTTACTCCCTGATATACAGCTGCCTACCCCCTTCGTAAGTGCAGGTCCTAAATGAGCTTTTTTCTCTGTTCCCTCACCACAATCCAGATTCTTTTGGGGAGTTACCAGTACAGTAACCATACCAGGAAGTACTTAATTTATTAAGCTACTGCTTTTCTAAAGCTCAGTGGAGATATTTACTGATAAACAGCTGCCTACGCAGCATGTTCATGTCGTTCCTAAATGAGCTTTTATCTCTCTCCCCCTCACCACAAATCAGATTCTTCTGAGGAGTTCCCAGTACTTTATCCTTTCTCCTGTGTAATTACCTTAACAAGCTCCAGCTGTTTTTATTCTCAGAAGGTTTACTCCCTGATATACAGCTGTCTACCACCTTCGTAAGTGCAGTTCCTAAATGAGCTTTTTTCTCTCTTCACTCACCACAATCCAGATTCTTGGGGGAGTTACCAGTACAGTAACCATACCAGGAAGTACTTAATTTATTAAGCTACTGCTTTTCTTAATCTCAGTGGAGATATTTACTGATAAACAGCTACCTACGCAGCATGTTCATGTCGTTCCTTAATGAGCTTTTATCTCTCTCCCCTCACCACAAATCAGATTCTTCTGCGGAGTTCCCAGTACATTATCCTTTCCCCTGTGTAATTACCTTAACAAGCTCCAGCTGTTTTTATTCTCAGAAGCTTTACTCCCTGATATACAGCTGCCTACCCCCTTCGAAAGTGCAGGTCCTAAATGAGCTTTTTTCTCTGTTCCCTCACCACAATCCAGATTCTTTTGGGGAGTTACCAGTACAGTAACCATACCAGGAAGTACTTAATTTATTAAGCTACTGCTTTTCTTAATCTCAGTGGAGATATTTACTGATAAACAGCTACCTACGCAGCATGTTCATGTCGTTCCTAAATGAGCTTTTATCTCTCTCCCCTCACCACAATCAGATTCTTCTGAGGAGTTCCCTGTACATTATCCTTTCCCCTGTGTAATTACCTTAACAAGCTGCAGCTGTTTTTATTCTCAGAAGCTTTACTCCCTGATATCCAGCTGCCTACCCCCTTCGAAAGTGCAGGTCCTAAATGAGCTTTTTTCTCTGTTCCCTCACCACAATCCAGATTCTTTTGGGGAGTTACCAGTACAGTAACCATACCAGGAAGTACTTAATTTATTAAGCTACTGCTTTTCTAAAGCTCAGTGGAGATATTTACTGATAAACAGCTACCTACGCAGCATGTTCATGTCGTTCCTAAATGAGCTTTTATCTCTCTCCCCTCACCACAAATCAGATTCTTCTGAGGAGTTCCCAGTACATTATCCTTTCCCCTGTGTAATTACCTTAACAAGCTCCAGCTGTTTTTATTCTCAGAAGGTTTACTCCCTGATATACAGCTGCCTACCCCCTTCGTAAGTGCAGGTCCTAAATGAGCTTTTTTCTCTGTTCCCTCACCACAATCCAGATTCTTTTGGGGAGTTACCAGTACAGTAACCATACCAGGAAGTACTTAATTTATTAAGCTACTGCTTTTCTTAAGCTCAGTGGAGATATTTACTGATAAACAGCTACCTACGCAGCATGTTCATGTCGTTCCTAAATGAGCTTTTATCTCTCTCCCCTCACCACAAATCAGACTCTTCTGAGGAGTTTCCCAGTACATTATCCTTTCCCCTGTGTAATTACCTTAACAAGCTGCAGCTGTTTTTATTCTCAGAAGCTTTACTCCCTGATATACAGCTGCCTACCCCCTTCGTAAGTGCAGGTCCTAAATGAGCTTTTTTCTCTGTTCCCTCACCACAATCCAGATTCTTTTGGGGAGTTACCAGTACAGTAAACATACCAGGAAGTACTTAACTTATTAAGCTACTGCTTTTCTTAATCTCAGTGGAGATATTTACTGATAAACAGCTACCTACGCAGCACGTTCATGTCGTTCCTAAATGAGCTTTTATCTCTCTCCCCTCACCACAAGTCAGATTCTTCTGAGGAGTTCCCAGTACATTATCCTTTCCCCTGTGTAATTACCTTAACAAGCTGCAGCTGTTTTTATTCTCAGAAGCTTTACTCCCTGATATACAGCTGCCTACCCCCTTCGTAAGTGCAGGTCCTAAATGAGCTTTTTTCTCTGTTCCCTCACCACAATCCAGATTCTTTTGGGGTGTTACCAGTACAGTAACCATACCAGGAAGTACTTAATTTATTAAGCTACTGCTTTTCTAAAGCTCAGTGGAGATATTTACTGATAAACAGCTACCTACGCAGCATGTTCATGTCGTTCCTAAATGAGCTTTTATCTCTCTCACCTCACCACAAATCAGATTCTTCTGAGGAGTTCCAGTACATTATCCTTTCCCCTGTGTAATTACCTTAACAAGCTGCAGCTGTATTTATTCTCAGAAGCTTTACTCCCTGATATACAGCTGCCTACCCCCTTCGTAAGTGCAGGTCCTAAATGAGCTTTTTTCTCTGTTCCCTCACCACAATCCAGATTCTTTTGGGGAGTTACCAGTACAGTAACCATACCAGGAAGTACTTAATTTATTAAGCTACTGCTTTTCTAAAGCTCAGTGGAGATATTTACTGATAAACATCTACCTACGCAGCATGTTCATGTCGTTCCTAAATGAGCTTTTATCTCTCTCACCTCACCACAAATCAGATTCTTCTGAAGACTTCCCAGTACTTTATCCTTTCTCCTGTGTAATTACCTTAACAAGCTCCAGCTGTTTTTATTCTCAGAAGGTTTACTCGCTGATATACAGCTGCCTACCCCCTTCGTAAGTGCAGGTCCTAAATGAGCTTTTTTCTCTGTTCCCTCACCACAATCCAGATTCTTTTGGAAGGTTACCAGTACAGTAACCATACCAGGAAGTACTTAATTTATTAAGCTACTGCTTTTGTAAAGCTCAGTGGAGATATTTACTGATAAACAGCTACCTACGCAGCATGTTCATGTCGTTCCTAAATGAGCTTTTATCTCTCTCCCCCTCACCACAAATCAGATTCTTCTGAGTAGTTCCCAGTACTTTATCCTTCCTCCTGTGTAATTACCTTAACAAGCTCCAGCTGTTTTTATTCTCAGAAGGTTTAGTCCCTGATATACAGCTGCCTACCCCCTTCGTAAGTGCAGGTCCTAAATGAGCTTTTTTCTCTGTTCCCTCACCACAATCCAGATTCTTTTGGGGAGTTACCAGTACAGTAACCATACCAGGAAGTACTTAATTTATTAAGCTACTGCTTTTCTAAAGCTCAGTGGAGATATTTACTGATAAACAGCTGCCTACGCAGCATGTTCATGTCGTTCCTAAATGAGCTTTTATCTCTCTCCCCTCACCACAAATCAGATTCTTCTGAGGAGTTCCCAGTACTTTATCCTTTCTCCTGTGTAATTACCTTAACAAGCTCCAGCTGTTTTTATTCTCAGAAGGTTTACTCCCTGATATACAGCTGTCTACCCCCTTCGTAAGTGCAGTTCCTAAATGAGCTTTTTTCTCTCTTCACTCACCACAATCCAGATTCTTTGGAGGAGTTACCAGTACAGTAACCATACCAGGAAGTACTTAATTTATTAAGCTACTGCTTTTCTTAATCTCAGTGGAGATATTTACTGATAAACAGCTACCTACGCAGCATGTTCATGTCGTTCCTTAATGAGCTTTTATCTCTCTCCCCCTCACCACAAATCAGATTCTTCTGCGGAGTTCCCAGTACATTATCCTTTCCCCTGTGTAATTACCTTAACAAGCTCCAGCTGTTTTTATTCTCAGAAGCTTTACTCCCTGATATACAGCTGCCTACCCCCTTCGAAAGTGCAGGTCCTAAATGAGCTTTTTTCTCTGTTCCCTCACCACAATCCAGATTCTTTTGGGGAGTTACCAGTACAGTAACCATACCAGGAAGTACTTAATTTATTAAGCTACTGCTTTTCTTAATCTCAGTGGAGATATTTACTGATAAACAGCTACCTACGCAGCATGTTCATGTCGTTCCTAAATGAGCTTTTATCTCTCTCCCCTCACCACAAATCAGATTCTTCTGAGGAGTTCCCTGTACATTATCCTTTCCCCTGTGTAATTACCTTAACAAGCTGCAGCTGTTTTTATTCTCAGAAGCTTTACTCCCTGATATCCAGCTGCCTACCCCCCTTCGTAAGTGCAGGTCCTAAATGAGCTTTTTTCTCTGTTCTCTCACCACAATCCAGATTCTTTTGGGGAGTTACCAGTACAGTAACCATACCAGGAAGTACTTAATTTATTAAGCTACTGCTTTTCTAAAGCTCAGTGGAGATATTTACTGATAAACAGCTACCTACGCAGCATGTTCATGTCGTTCCTAAATGAGCTTTTATCTCTCTCCCCTCACCACAAATCAGATTCTTCTGAGGAGTTCCCAGTACATTATCCTTTCCCCTGTGTAATTACCTTAACAAGCTGCAGCTGTTTTTATTCTCAGAAGGTTTACTCCCTGATATACAGCTGCCTACCCCCTTCGTAAGTGCAGGTCCTAAATGAGCTTTTTTCTCTGTTCCCTC
>NW_025959028.1:0-31534 GCF_023159225.1 Perognathus longimembris pacificus | reverse complement strand
GGATAATGTACTGGGAACTCCTCAGAAGAATCTGATTTGTGGTGAGGGGGAGAGAGATAAAAGCTCATTTAGGAACGACATGAACATGCTGCGTAGGTTGCTGTTTATCAGTAAATATCTCCACTGAGATTAAGAAAAGCAGTAGCTTAATAAATTAAGTACTTCCTGGTATGGTTACTGTACTGGTAACTCCCCAAAAGAATCTGGATTGTGGTGCGGGAAGAGAGAAAAAAGCTCATTTAGGACCTGCACTTACGAAGGGGGTAGGCAGCTGTATATCAGGGAGTAAAGCTTCTGAGAATAAAAACAGCTGCAGCTTGTTAAGGTAATTACACAGGGGAAAGGATAATGTACTGGGAACTCCTCAGAAGAATCTGATTTGTGGTGAGGGGAGAGAGATAAAAGCTCATTTAGGAACGACATGAACATGCTGCGTAGGTAGCTGTTTTCAGTAAATATCTCCACTGAGATTAAGAAAAGCAGTAGCTTAATAAATTAAGTACTTCCTGGTATGGTTACTGTACTGGTAACTCCCCAAAAGAATCTGGATTGTGGTGAGGGAACAGAGAATAAAGCTCATTTAGGACCTGCACTTACGAAGGGGGTAGGCAGCTGTATATCAGGGAGTAAACCTTCTGAGAATAAAAACAGCTGGAGCTTGTTAAGTAATTACACAGGGGAAAGGATAATGTACTGGGAACTCCTCAGAAGAATCTGATTTGTGGTGAGGGGGGAGAGATAAAAGCTCATTTAGGAACGACATGAACATGCTGCGTAGGTAGCTGTTTATCAGTAAATATCTCCACTGAGATTAAGAAAAGCAGTAGCTTAATAAATTAAGTACTTCCTGGTATGGTTACTGTACTGGTAACTCCCCAAAAGAATCTGGATTGTGGTGAGGGAACAGAGAAAAAAGCTCATTTAGGACCTGCACTTACGAAGGGGGTAGGCAGCTGTATATCAGGGACTAAACCTTCTGAGAATAAAAACAGCTGGAGCTTGTTAAGGTAATTACACAGGAGAAAGGATAAAGTACTGGGAACTCCTCAGAAGAAATCTGATTTGTGGTGAGGGGAGAGAGATAAAAGCTCATTTAGGAACGACATGAACATGCTGCGTAGGTAGCTGTTTATCAGTAAATATCTCCACTGAGCTTTAGAAAAGCAGTAGCTTAATAAATTAAGTACTTCCTGGTATGGTTACTGTACTGGTAACTCCCCAAAAGAATCTGGATTGTGGTGAGGGAACAGAGAAAAAGCTCATTTAGGACCTGCACTTACGAAGGGGGTAGGCAGCTGTATATCAGGGACTAAACCTTCTGAGAATGAAAACAGCTGGAGCTTGTTAAGGTAATTACACAGGGGAAAGGATAATGTACTGGGAACTCCTCAGAAGAATCTGATTTGTGGTGAGGGGAGAGAGATAAAAGCTCATTTAGGAACGACATGAACATGCTGCGTAGGTAGCTGTTTATCAGTAAATATCTCCACTGAGATTAAGAAAAGCAGTAGCTTAATAAATTAAGTACTTCCTGGTATGGTTACTGTACCGGTAACTCCCCAAAAGAATCTGGATTGTGGTGAGGGAACAGAGAAAAAAGCTCATTTAGGACCTGCACTTACGAAGGGGGTAGGCAGCTGTATATCAGGGAGTAAAGCTTCTGAGAATAAAAACAGCTGCAGCTTGTTAAGGTATTTACACAGGGGAAAGGATAATGTACTGGGAACTCCTCAGAAGAATCTGATTTGTGGTGAGGGGAGAGAGATAAAAGCTCATTTAGGAAACGACATGAACATGCTGCGTAGGTAGCTGTTTATCAGTAAATATCTCCACTGAGATTAAGAAAAGCAGTAGCTTAATAAATTAAGTACTTCCTGGTATGGTTACTGTACTGGTAACTCCCCAAAAGAATCTGGATTGTGGTGAGGGAACAGAGAAAAAAGCTCATTTAGGACCTGCACTTACGAAGGGGGTAGGCAGCTGTATATCAGGGACTAAACCTTCTGAGAATAAAAACAGCTGGAGCTTGTTAAGGTAATTACACAGGGGAAAGGATAATGTACTGGGAACTCCTCAGAAGAATCTGATTTGTGGTGAGGGGAGAGAGATAAAAGCTCATTTAGGAACGACATGAACATGCTGCGTAGTTAGCTGTTTATCAGTAAATATCTCCACTGAGATTAAGAAAAGCAGTAAACTTATAAATTAAGTACTTCCTGGTATGGTTACTGTACTGGTAACTCCCCAAAAGAATCTGGATTGTGGTGAGGGAAGAGAGAAAAAAGCTCATTTAGGAACTGCACTTACGAAGGGGGTAGGCAGCTGTATATCAGGGAGTAAACCTTCTGAGAATAAAAACAGCTGGAGCTTGTTAAGGTAATTACACAGGAGAAAGGATAAAGTACTGGGAACTCCTCAGAAGAATCTGATTTGTGGTGAGGGGAGAGAGATAAAAGCTCATTTAGGAACGACATGAACATGCTGCGTAGGTAGCTGTTTAACAGTAAATATCTCCACTGAGCTTTAGAAAAGCAGTAGCTTAATAAATTAAGTACTTCCTGGTATGGGGTACTGTACTGGTAACTCCCAAAAAGAATCTGGATTGTGGTGAGGGAACAGAGAAAAAAGCTCATTTAGGACCTGCACTTACGAAGGGGGTAGGCAGCTGTATATCAGGGAGTAAACCTTCTGAGAATAAAAAACAGCTGCATCTTGTTAAGGTAATTACACAGGGGAAAGGATAATGTACTGGGAACTCCTCAGAAGAATCTGATTTGTGGTGAGGGGAGAGAGATAAAAGCTCATTTAGGAACGACATGAACATGCTGCGTAGGTTGCTGTTTATCAGTAAATATCTCCACTGAGATTAAGAAAAGCAGTAGCTTAATAAATTAAGTACTTCCTGGTATGGTTACTGTACTGGTAACTCCCCAAAAGAATCTGGATTGTGGTGCGGGAAGAGAGAAAAAAGCTCATTTAGGACCTGCACTTACGAAGGGGGTAGGCAGCTGTATATCAGGGAGTAAAGCTTCTGAGAATAAAAACAGCTGCAGCTTGTTAAGGTAATTACACAGGGGAAAGGATAATGTACTGGGAACTCCTCAGAAGAATCTGATTTGTGGTGAGGGGAGAGAGATAAAAGCTCATTTATGAACGACATGAACATGCTGCGTAGGTAGCTGTTTTCAGTAAATATCTCCACTGAGATTAAGAAAAGCAGTAGCTTAATAAATTAAGTACTTCCTGGTATGGTTACTGTACTGGTAACTCCCCAAAAGAATCTGGATTGTGGTGAGGGAACAGAGAATAAAGCTCATTTAGGACCTGCACTTACGAAGGGGGTAGGCAGCTGTATATCAGGGAGTAAACCTTCTGAGAATAAAAACAGCTGGAGCTTGTTAAGTAATTACACAGGGGAAAGGATAATGTACTGGGAACTCCTCAGAAGAATCTGATTTGTGGTGAGGGGGGAGAGATAAAAGCTCATTTAGGAACGACATGAACATGCTGCGTAGGTAGCTGTTTATCAGTAAATATCTCCACTGAGATTAAGAAAAGCAGTAGCTTAATAAATTAAGTACTTCCTGGTATGGTTACTGTACTGGTAACTCCCCAAAAGAATCTGGATTGTGGTGAGGGAACAGAGAAAAAAGCTCATTTAGGACCTGCACTTACGAAGGGGGTAGGCAGCTGTATATCAGGGACTAAACCTTCTGAGAATAAAAACAGCTGGAGCTTGTTAAGGTAATTACACAGGAGAAAGGATAAAGTACTGGGAACTCCTCAGAAGAATCTGATTTGTGGTGAGGGGGAGAGAGATAAAAGCTCATTTAGGAACGACATGACCATGCTGCGTAGGTAGCTGTTTATCAGTAAATATCTCCACTGAGCTTTAGAAAAGCAGTAGCTTAATAAATTAAGTACTTCCTGGTATGGTTACTGTACTGGTAACTCCCCAAAAGAATCTGGATTGTGGTGAGGGAACAGAGAAAAAAGCTCATTTAGGACCTGCACTTACGAAGGGGGGTAGGCAGCTGTATATCAGGGACTAAACCTTCTGAGAATGAAAACAGCTGGAGCTTGTTAAGGTAATTACACAGGGGAAAGGATAATGTACTGGGAACTCCTCAGAAGAATCTGATTTGTGGTGAGGGGGAGAGAGATAAAAGCTCATTTAGGAACGACATGAACATGCTGCGTAGGTAGCTGTTTATCAGTAAATATCTCCACTGAGATTAAGAAAAGCAGTAGCTTAATAAATTAAGTACTTCCTGGTATGGTTACTGTACCGGTAACTCCCCAAAAGAATCTGGATTGTGGTGAGGGAACAGAGAAAAAAGCTCATTTAGGACCTGCACTTACGAAGGGGGTAGGCAGCTGTATATCAGGGAGTAAAGCTTCTGAGAATAAAAAACAGCTGCAGCTTGTTAAGGTATTTACACAGGGGAAAGGATAATGTACTGGGAACTCCTCAGAAGAATCTGATTTGTGGTGAGGGGAGAGAGATAAAAGCTCATTTAGGAACGACATGAACATGCTGCGTAGGTAGCTGTTTATCAGTAAATATCTCCACTGAGATTAAGAAAAGCAGTAGCTTAATAAATTAAGTACTTCCTGGTATGGTTACTGTACTGGTAACTCCCCAAAAGAATCTGGATTGTGGTGAGGGAACAGAGAAAAAAGCTCATTTAGGACCTGCACTTACGAAGGGGGTAGGCAGCTGTATATCAGGGACTAAACCTTCTGAGAATAAAAACAGCTGGAGCTTGTTAAGGTAATTACACAGGGGAAAGGATAATGTACTGGGAACTCCTCAGAAGAATCTGATTTGTGGTGAGGGGAGAGAGATAAAAGCTCATTTAGGAACGACATGAACATGCTGCGTAGGTAGCTGTTTATCAGTAAATATCTCCACTGAGATTAAGAAAAGCAGTAGCTTAATGAATTAAGTACTTCCTGGTATGGTTACTGTACTGGTAACTCCCCAAAAGAATCTGGATTGTGGTGAGGGAACAGAGAAAAAAGCTCATTTAGGACCTGCACTTACGAAGGGGGTAGGCAGCTGTATATCAGGGACTAAACCTTCTGAGAATAAAAACAGCTGGAGCTTGTTAAGGTAATTACACAGGGGAAAAGGATAATGTACTGGGAACTCCTCAGAAGAATCTGATTTGTGGTGAGGGGAGAGAGATAAAAGCTCATTTAGGAACGACATGAACATGCTGCGTAGGTAGCTGTTTATCAGTAAATATCTCCACTGAGCTTTAGAAAAGCAGTAGCTTAATAAATTAAGTACTTCCTGGTATGGTTACTGTACTGGTAACTCCCCAAAAGAATCTGGATTGTGGTGAGGGAACAGAGAAAAAAGCTCATTTAGGACCTGCACTTACGAAGGGGGTAGGCAGCTGTATATCAGGGAGTAAAGCTTCTGAGAATAAAAACAGCTGCAGCTTGTTAAGGTAATTACACAGGGGAAAGGATAATGTACTGGGAACTCCTCAGAAGAATCTGATTTGTGGTGAGGGGAGAGAGATAAAAGCTCATTTAAGAACGACAGGAACATGCTGCGTAGGTAGCTGTTTATCAGTAAATATCTCCACTGAGATTAAGAAAAAGCAGTAGCTTAATAAATTAAGTACTTCCTGGTATGGTTAATGTACTGGTAACTCCCCAAAAGAATCTGGATTGTGGTGAGGGAACAGAGAAAAAAGCTCATTTAGGACCTGCACTTACGAAGGGGGTAGGCAGCTGTATATCAGGGAGTAAACCTTCTGAGAATAAAAACAGCTGGAGCTTGTTAAGGTAATTACACAGGAGAAAGGATAAAGTACTGGGAACTCCTCAGAAGAATCTGATTTGTGGTGAGGGGAGAGAGATAAAAGGCTCATTTAGGAACGACATGAACATGCTGCGTAGGTAGCTGTTTATCAGTAAATATCTCCACTGAGCTTTAGAAAAGCAGTAGCTTAATAAATTAAGTACTTCCTGGTATGGTTACTCTACTGGTAACTCCCCCAAAAGAATCTGGATTGTGGTGAGGGAACAGAGAAAAAAGCTCATTTAGGACCTGCACTTACGAAGGGGGTAGGCAGCTGTATATCAGGGAGTAAAGCTTCTGAGAATAAAAACAGCTGCAGCTTGTTAACGTAATTACACAGGGGAAAGGATAATGTACTGGGAACTCCTCAGAAGAATCTGATTTGTGGTGAGGGGAGAGAGATAAAAGCTCATTTAGGAACGACATGAACATGCTGCGTAGGTAGCTGTTTATCAGTAAATATCTCCACTGAGATTAAGAAAAGCAGTAGCTTAATAAATTAAGTACTTCCTGGTATGGTTACTGTACTGGTAACTCCCCAAAAGAATCTGGATTGTGGTGAGGGAACAGAGAAAAAAAGCTCATTTAGGACCTGCACTTACGAAGGGGGTAGGCAGCTGTATATCAGGGACTAAACCTTCTGAGAATAAAAAACAGCTGGAGCTTGTTAAGGTAATTACACAGGGGAAAGGATAATGTACTGGGAACTCCTCAGAAGAATCTGATTTGTGGTGAGGGGAGAGAGATAAAAGCTCATTTAGGAACGACATGAACATGCTACTTAGGTAGCTGTTTATCAGTAAATATCTCCACTGAGATTAAGAAAAGCAGTAGGTTAATAAATTAAGTACTTCCTGGTATGGTTACTGTACTGGTAAACTCCCCAAAAGAATCTGGATTGTGGTGAGGGAACAGAGAAAAAAGCTCATTTAGGACCTGCACTTACGAAGGGGGTAGGCAGCTGTATATCAGGGAGTAAAGCTTCTGAGAATAAAAACAGCTGGAGCTTGTTAAGGTAATTACACAGGGGAAAGGATAATGTACTGGGAACTCCTCAGAAGAATCTGATTTGTGGTGAGGGGAGAGAGATAAAAGCTCATTTAGGAACGACATGAACATGCTGCGTAGGTAGCTGTTTATCAGTAAATATCTCCACTGAGATTAAGAAAAGCAGTAGCTTAATAAATTAAGTACTTCCTGGTATGGTTACTGTACTGGTAACTCCCCAAAAGAATCTAGATTGTGGTGAGGGAACAGAGAAAAAAGCTCATTTAGGACCTGCACTTACGAAGGGGGTAGGCAGCTGTATATCAGGGAGTAAACCTTCTGAGAATAAAAACAGCTGGAGCTTGTTAAGGTAATTACACAGGGGAAAGGATAATGTACTGGGAACTCCTCAGAAGAATCTGATTTGTGGTGAGGGGATAGAGATAAAAGCTCATTTAGGAACGACATGAACATGCTGCGTAGGTAGCTGTTTATCAGTAAATATCTCCACTGAGATTAAGAAAAGCAGTAGCTTAATAAATTAAGTACTTCCTGGTATGGTTACTGTACTGGTAACTCCACAAAAGAATCTGGATTGTGGGTGAGGGAACAGAGAAAAAAGCTCATTTAGGACCTGCACTTACGAAGGGGGTAGGCAGCTGTATATCAGGGAGTAAACCTTCTGAGAATAAAAACAGCTGGAGCTTGTTAAGGTAATTACACAGGGGAAAGGATAATGTACTGGGAACTCCTCAGAAGAATCTGATTTGTGGTGAGGGGAGAGAGATAAAAGCTCATTTAGGAACGACATGAACATGCTGCGTAGGTAGCTGTTTATCAGTAAATATCTCCACTGAGATTAAGAAAAGCAGTAGCTTAATAAATTAAGTACTTTTGGTATGGTTACTGTACTGGTAACTCCCCAAAAGAATCTGGATTGTGGTGAGGGAACAGAGAAAAAAGCTCATTTAGGACCTGCACTTACGAAGGGGGTAGGCAGCTGTATATCAGGGAGTAAACCTTCTGAGAATAAAAACAGCTGGAGATTGTTAAGGTAATTACACAGGAGAAAGGATAAAGTACTGAGAACTCCTCAGAAGAATCTGATTTGTGGTGAGGGGAGAGAGATAAAAAGCTCATTTAGGAACGACATGAACATGCTGCGTAGGTAGCTGTTTATCAGTAAATATCTCCACTGAGATTAAGAAAAGCAGTAGCTTAATAAATTAAGTACTTCCTGGTATGGTTACTGTACTGGTAACTCCCCAAAAGAATCTGGATTGTGGTGAGGGAACAGAGAAAAAAGCTCATTTAGGACCTGCAATTACGAAGGGGGTAGGCAGCTGTATATCAGGGAGTAAACCTTCTGAGAATAAAAAACAGCTGGAGCTTGTTAAGGTAATTACACAGGGGAAAGGATAATGTACTGGGAACTCCTCAGAAGAATCTGATTTGTGGTGAGGGGAGAGAGATAAAAGCTCATTTCGGAACGACATGAACATGCTGCGTAGGTAGCTGTTTATCAGTAAATATCTCCACTGAGATTAAGAAAAGCAGTAGCTTAATAAATTAAGTACTTCCTGGTATGGTTACTGTACTGGTAACTCCCCAAAAGAATCTGGATTGTGGTGAGGGAACAGAGAAAAAAGCTCATTTAGGAACTGCACTTACGAAGGGGGTAGGCAGCTGTATATCAGGGAGTAAACCTTCTGAGAATAAAAACAGCTGGAGCTTGTTAAGGTAATTACACAGGGGAAAGGATAAAGTACTGGGAACTCCTCAGAAGAATCTGATTTGTGGTGAGGGGAGAGAGATAAAAGCTCATTTAGGAACGACATGAACATGCTGCGTAGGTAGCTGTTTATCAGTAAATATCTCCACTGAGATTAAGAAAAGCAGTAGCTTAATGAATTAAGTACTTCCTGGTATGGTTACTGTACTGGTAACTCCCCCAAAAGAATCTGGATTGTGGTGAGGGAACAGAGAAAAAAGCTCATTTAGGACCTGCACTTACGAAGGGGGTAGGCAGCTGTATATCAGGGACTAAACCTTCTGAGAATAAAAAACAGCTGGAGCTTGTTAAGGTAATTACACACGGGAAAGGATAATGTACTGGGAACTCCTCAGAAGAATCTGATTTGTGGTGAGGGGAGAGAGATAAAAGCTCATTTAGGAACGACATGAACATGGTGCGTAGGTAGCTGTTTATCAGTAAATATCTCCACTGAGCTTTAGAAAAGCAGTAGCTTAATAAATTAAGTACTTCCTGGTATGGTTACTGTACTGGAAACTCCCCAAAAGAATCTGGATTGTGGTGAGGGAACAGAGAAAAAAGCTCATTTAGGACCTGCACTTACGAAGGGGGTAGGCAGCTGTATATCAGGGAGTAAACCTTCTGAGAATAAAAAACAGCTGGAGCTTGTTAAGGTAATTACACAGGGGAAAGGATAATGTACTGGGAACTCCTCAGAAGAATCTGATTTGTGGTGAGGGGAGAGAGATAAAAGCTCATTTAGGAACGACATGAACATGCTGCGTATGTAGCTGTTTATCAGTAAATATCTCCACTGAGCTTTAGAAAAGCAGTAGCTTAATAAATTAAGTACTTCCTGGTATGGATACTGTACTGGTAACTCCCCAAAAGATTCTGGATTGTGGTGAGGGAACAGAGAAAAAAAGCTCATTTAGGACCTGCACTTACGAAGGGGGTAGGCAGCTGTATATCAGGGAGTAAAGCTTCTGAGAATAAAAACAGCTGCAGCTTGTTAAGGTAATTACACAGGGGAAAGGATAATGTACTGGGAACTCCTCAGAAGAATCTGATTTGTGGTGAGGGGAGAGAGATAAAAGCTCATTTAAGAACGACAGGAACATGCTGCGTAGGTAGCTGTTTATCAGTAAATATCTCCACTGAGATTAAGAAAAAGCAGTAGCTTAATAAATTAAGTACTTCCTGGTATGGTTACTGTACTGGTAACTCCCCAAAAGAATCTGGATTGTGGTGAGGGAACAGAGAAAAAAGCTCATTTAGGACCTGCACTTACGAAGGGGGTAGGCAGCTGTATATCAGGGAGTAAACCTTCTGAGAATAAAAACAGCTGGAGCTTGTTAAGGTAATTACACAGGAGAAAGGATAAAGTACTGGGAACTCCTCAGAAGAATCTGATTTGTGTTGAGGGGGAGAGAGATAAAAGCTCATTTAGGAACGACATGAACATGCTGCGTAGGTAGCTGTTTATCAGTAAATATCTCCACTGAGCTTTAGAAAAAGCAGTAGCTTAATAAATTAAGTACTTCCTGGTATGGTTACTGTACTGGTAACTCCCCAAAAGAATCTGGATTGTGGTGAGGGAACAGAGAAAAAAGCTCATTTAGGACCTGCACTTACGAAGGGGGTAGGCAGCTGTATATCAGGGACTAAACCTTCTGAGAATAAAAACAGCTGGAGCTTGTTAAGGTAATTACACACGGGAAAGGATAATGTACTGGGAACTCCTCAGAAGAATCTGATTTGTGGTGAGGGGAGAGAGATAAAAGCTCATTTAGGAACGACATGAACATGCTGCGTAGGTAGCTGTTTATCAGTAAATATCTCCACTGAGCTTTAGAAAAGCAGTAGCTTACTAAATTAAGTACTTCCTGGTATGGTTTACTGTACTGGAAACTCCCCAAAAGAATCTGGATTGTGGTGAGGGAACAGAGAAAAAAAGCTCATTTAGGACCTGCACTTACGAAGGGGGTAGGCAGCTGTATATCAGGGAGTAAACCTTCTGAGAATAAAAACAGCTGGAGCTTGTTAAGGTAATTACACAGGGGAAAGGATAATGTACTGGGAACTCCTCAGAAGAATCTGATTTGTGGTGAGGGGAGAGAGATAAAAGCTCATTTAGGAACGACATGAACATGCTGCGTATGTAGCTGTTTATCAGTAAATATCTCACTGAGCTTTAGAAAAGCAGTAGCTTAATAAATTAAGTACTCTCCTGGTATGGTTACTGTACTGGTAACTCCCCCAAAAGAATCTGGATTGTGGTGAGGGAACAGAGAAAAAAAGCTCATTTAGGACCTGCACTTACGAAGGGGGGTAGGCAGCTGTATATCAGGGAGTAAAGCTTCTGAGAACAAAAACAGCTGCAGCTTGTTAAGGTAATTACACAGGGGAAAGGATAATGTACTGGGAACTCCTCAGAAGAATCTGATTTGTGGTGAGGGGAGAGAGATAAAAGCTCATTTAAGAACGACAGGAACATGCTGCGTAGGTAGCTGTTTATCAGTAAATATCTCCACTGAGATTAAGAAAAGCAGTAGCTTAATAAATTAAGTACTTCCTGTATGGTTACTGTACTGGTAACTCCCCAAAAGAATCTGGATTGTGGTGAGGGAACAGAGAAAAAAGCTCATTTAGGACCTGCACTTACGAAGGGAGTAGGCAGCTGTATATCAGGGAGTAAACCTTCTGAGAATAAAAACAGCTGGAGCTTGTTAAGGTAATTACACAGGAGAAAGGATAAAGTACTGGGAACTCCTCAGAAGAATCTGATTTGTGTTGAGGGGAGAGAGATAAAAGCTCATTTAGGAACGACATGAACATGCTGCGTAGGTAGCTGTTTATCAGTAAATATCTCCACTGAGCTTTAGAAAAGCAGTAGCTTAATAAATTAAGTACTTCCTGGTATGGTTACTGTACTGGTAACTCCCCAAAAGAATCTGGATTGTGGTGAGGGAACAGAGAAAAAGCTCATTTAGGACCTGCACTTACGAAGGGGGTAGGCACCTGTATATCAGGGAGTAAAGCTTCTGAGAATAAAAACAGCTGCAGCTTGTTAAGGTAATTACACAGGGGAAAGGATAATGTACTGGGAACTCCTCAGAAGAATCTGATTTGTGGTGAGGGGAGAGAGATAAAAGCTCATTTAGGAACGACATGAACATGCTGCGTAGGTAGCTGTTTATCAGTAAATATCTCCACTGAGATTAAGAAAAGCAGTAGCTTAATAAATTAAGTACTTCCTGGTATGGTTACTGTACTGGTAACTCCCCAAAAGAATCTGGATTGTGGTGAGGGAACAGAGAAAAAAGCTCATTTAGGACCTGCACTTACGAAGGGGGTAGGCAGCTGTATATCAGGGACTAAACCTTCTGAGAATAAAAACAGCTGGAGCTTGTTAAGGTAATTACACAGGGGAAAGGATAATGTACTGGGAACTCCTCAGAAGAATCTGATTTGTGGTGAGGGGAGAGAGATAAAAGCTCATTTAGGACGACATGAACATGCTACTTAGGTAGCTGTTTATCAGTAAATATCTCCACTGAGATTAAGAAAAGCAGTAGGTTAATAAATTAAGTACTTCCTGGTATGGTTACTGTACTGGTAACTCCCCAAAAGAATCTGGATTGTGGTGAGGGAACAGAGAAAAAAGCTCATTTAGGACCTGCACTTACGAAGGGGGTAGGCAGCTGTATATCAGGGAGTAAAGCTTCTGAGAATAAAACAGCTGGAGCTTGTTAAGGTAATTACACAGGAAAGGATAATGTACTGGAACTCCTCAGAAGAATCTGATTTGTGGTGAGGGGAGAGAGATAAAAGCTCATTTAGGAACGACATGAACATGCTCCGTTGGTAGCTGTTTATCAGTAAATATCTCCACTGAGATTAAGAAAAGCAGTAGCTTAATAAATTAAGTACTTCCTGGTATGGTTACTGTACTGGTAACTCCCCAAAAGAATCTGGATTGTGGTGAGGGAACAGAGAAAAAAGCTCATTTAGGACCTGCACTTACGAAGGGGGTAGCAGCTGTATATCAGGGACTAAACCTTCTGAGAATAAAAACAGCTGGAGCTTGTTAAGGTAATTACAGAGGGGAAAGGATAATGTACTGGGAACTCCTCAGAAGAATCTGATTTGTGGTGAGGGGAGAGAGATAAAAGCTCATTTAGGAACGACATGAACATGCTACTTAGGTAGCTGTTTATCAGTAAATATCTCCACTGAGATTAAGAAAAGCAGTAGGTTAATAAATTAAGTACTTCCTGGTATGGTTACTGTACTGGTAACTCCCCAAAAGAATCTGGATTGTGGTGAGGGAACAGAGAAAAAAGCTCATTTAGGACCTGCACTTACGAAGGGGGTAGGCAGCTGTATATAAGGGAGTAAAGCTTCTGAGAATAAAAACAGCTGGAGCTTGTTAAGGTAATTACACAGGGGAAAGGGATAATGTACTGGGAACTCCTCAGAAGAATCTGATTTGTGGTGAGGGGAGAGAGATAACAGCTCATTTAGAAACGACAATGAACATGCTGCGTAGGTAGCTGTTTATCAGTAAATATCTCCACTGAGATTAAGAAAAGCAGTAGCTTAATAAATTAAGTACTTCCTGGTATGGTTACTGTACTGGTAACTCCCCAAAAGAATCTAGATTGTGGTGAGGGAACAGAGAAAAAGCTCATTTAGGACCTGCACTTACGAAGGGGGTAGGCAGCTGTATATCAGGGAGTAAACTTCTGAGAATAAAAACAGCTGGAGCTTGTTAAGGTAATTACACAGGGGAAAGGATAATGTACTGGGAACTCCTCAGAAGAATCTGATTTGTGGTGAGGGGATAGAGATAAAAGCTCATTTAGGAACGACATGAACATGCTGCGTAGGTAGCTGTTTATCAGTAAATATCTCCACTGAGATTAAGAAAAGCAGTAGCTTAATAAATTAAGTACTTCCTGGTATTGTTACTGTACTGGTAAACTCCCCAAAAGAATCTGGATTGTGGTGAGGGAACAGAGAAAAAAAGCTCATTTAGGACCTGCACTTACGAAGGGGGTAGGCAGCTGTATATCAGGGAGTAAACCTTCTGAGAATAAAAACAGCTGGAGCTTGTTAAGGTAATTACACAGGGGAAAGGATAATGTACTGGGAACCTCCTCAGAAGAATCTGATTTGTGGTGAGGGGAGAGAGATAAAAGCTCATTTAGGAACGACATGAACATGCTGCGTAGGTAGCTGTTTATCAGTAAATATCTCCACTGAGATTAAGAAAAGCAGTAGCTTAATAAATTAAGTACTTCCTGGTATGGTTACTGTACTGGTAACTCCCCAAAAGAATCTGGATTGTGGTGAGGGAACAGAGAAAAAAGCTCATTTAGGACCTGCACTTACGAAGGGGGTAGGCAGCTGTATATCAGGGAGTAAACCTTCTGAGAATAAAAACAGGTGGAGCTTGTTAAGGTAATTACACAGGAGAAAGGATAAAGTACTGAGAACTCCTCAGAAGAATCTGATTTGTGGTGAGGGGAGAGAGATAAAAGCTCATTTAGGAACGACATGAACATGCTGCGTAGGTAGCTGTTTATCAGTAAATATCTCCACTGAGATTAAGAAAAGCAGTAGCTCAATAAATTAAGTACTTCCTGGTATGGTTACTGTACTGGTAACTCCCCAAAAGAATCTGGATTGTGGTGAGGGAACAGAGAAAAAAGCTCATTTAGGACCTGCAATTACGAAGGGGGTAGGCAGCTGTATATCAGGGACTAAAACCTTCTGAGAATAAAAACAGCTGGAGCTTGTTAAGGTAATTACAGAGGGGAAAGGATAATGTACTGGGAACTCCTCAGAAGAATCTGATTTGTGGTGAGGGGAGAGAGATAAAAGCTCATTTAGGAACGACATGAACATGCTTCTTAGGTAGCTGTTTATCAGTAAATATCTCCACTGAGATTAAGAAAAGCAGTAGGTTAATAAATTAAGTACTTCCTGTATGGTTACTGTACTGGTAACTCCCCAAAAGAATCTGGATTGTGGTGAGGGAACAGAGAAAAAAGCTCATTTAGGACCTGCACTTACGAAGGGGGTAGGCAGCTGTATATCAGGGAGTAAAGCTTCTGAGAATAAAAACAGCTGGAGCTTGTTAAGGTAATTACACAGGGGAAAGGATAATGTACTGGGAAACTCCTCAGAAGAATCTGATTTGTGGTGAGGGGAGAGAGATAAAAGCTCATTTAGGAACGACATGAACATGCTGCGTAGGTAGCTGTTTATCAGTAAATATCTCCACTGAGATTAAGAAAAGCAGTAGGCTTAATAAATTAAGTACTTCCTGGTATGGTTACTTTACTGGTAACTCCCCAAAAGAATCTAGATTGTGGTGAGGGAACAGAGAAAAAAGCTCATTTAGGACCTGCACTAACGAAGGGGGTAGGCAGCTGTATATCAGGGAGTAAAACCTTCTGAGAATAAAAACAGCTGGAGCTTGTTAAGGTAATTACACAGGGGAAAGGATAATGTACTGGGAACTCCTCAGAAGAATCTGATTTGTGGTGAGGGGAGAGAGATAAAAGCTCATATAGGAACGACATGAACATGCTGCGTAGGTAGCTGTTTATCAGTAAATATCTCCACTGAGATTAAGAAAAGCAGTAGCTTAATAAATTAAGTACTTCCTGGTATGGTTACTGTACTGGTAACTCCCCAAAAGAATCTGGATTGTGGTGAGGGAACAGAGAAAAAAGCTCATTTAGGACCTGCACTTACGAAGGGGGTAGGCAGCTGTATATCAGGGAGTAAACTTTCTGCGAATAAAAACAGCTGGAGCTTGTTAAGGTAATTACACAGGAGAAAGGATAAAGTACTAGGAACTCCTCAGAAGAATCTGATTTGTGGTGAGGGGAGAGAGATAAAGCTCATTTAGGAACGACATGAACATGCAGCGTAGGTAGCTGTTTATCAGTAAATATCTCCACTGAGCTTTAGAAAAGCAGTAGCTTAATAAATTAAGTACTTCCTGGTATGGTTACTGTACTGGTAACTCCCCAAAAGAATCTGGATTGTGGTGAGGGAACAGAGAAAAAAGCTCATTTAGGACCTGCACTTACGAAGGGGGTAGGCAGCTGTATATCAGGGAGTAAAGCTTCTGAGAATAAAAACAGCTGCAGCTTGTTAAGGTAATTACACAGGGGAAAGGATAATGTACTGGGAAGTCCTCAGAAGAATCTGATTTGTGGTGAGGGGAGAGAGATAAAAGCTCATTTAGGAACGACATGAACATGCTGCGTAGGTAGCTGTTTATCAGTAAATATCTCCACTGAGATTAAGAAAAGCAGTAGCTTAATAAATTAAGTACTTCCTGGTATGGTTATTGTACTGGTAACTCCCCAAAAGAATCTGGAATTGTGGTGAGGGAACAGAGAAAAAAGCTCATTAGGACCCTGCACTTACGAAGGGGGTAGGCAGCTGTATATCCGGACTAAACCTTCTGAGAATAAAAACAGCTGGAGCTTGTTAAGGTAATTACACAGGGGAAAGGATAATGTACTGGGAACTCCTCAGAAGAATCTGATTTGTGGTGAGGGGAGAGAGATAAAAGCTCATTTAGGAACGACATGAACATGCTGCGTACGTAGCTGTTTATCAGTAAATATCTCCACTGAGATTAAGAAAAGCAGTAGCTTAATAAATTAAGTACTTCCTGGTATGGTTACTGTACTGGTAACTCCCCAAAAGAATCTGGATTGTGGTGAGGGAACAGAGAAAAAAGCTCATTTAGGACCTGCACTTACGAAGGGGGTAGGCAGGTGTATATCAGGGAGTAAACCTTCTGAGAATAAAAAACAGCTGGAGCTTGTTAAGGTAATTACACAGGAGAAAGGATAAAGTACTGGGAACTCCTCAGAAGATCTGATTTGTGTTGAGGGGAGAGAGATAAAAGCTCATTTAGGAACGACATGAACATGCTGCGTAGGTAGCTGTTTATCAGTAAATATCTCCACTGAGCTTTAGAAAAGCAGTAGCTTAATAAATTAAGTACTTCCTGGTAGGGTTACTGTACTGGTAACTCCCCAAAAGAATCTGGATTGTGGTGAGGGAACAGAGAAAAAAGCTCATTTAAGACCTGCACTTACGAAGGGGGTAGGCAGCTGTATATCAGGATTAAGCTTCTGAGAAAAAAAACAGCTGCAGCTTGTTAAGGTAATTACACAGGGGAAAGGATAATGTACTGGGAACTCCTCAGAATAATCTGATTTGTGGTGAGGGGAGAGAGATAAAAGCTCATTTAGGAACGACATGAACATGCTGCGTAGGTAGCTGTTTATCAGTAAATATCTCCACTGAGATTAAGAAAAGCAGTAGCTTAATAAATTAAGTACTTCCTGGTATGGTTACTGTACTGGTAACTCGCCAAAAGAATCTGGATTGTGGTGAGGGAACAGAGCAAAAAGCTCATTTAGGACCTGCACTTACGAAGGGGGTAGGCAGCTGTATATCAGGACTAAACCTTCTGAGAATAAAAACAGCTGGAGCTTGTTAAGGTAATTACACAGGGGAAAGGATAATGTACTGGGAACTCCTCAGAAGAATCTGATTTGTGGTGAGGGGAGAGAGATAAAAGCTCATTTAGGAACGACATGAACATGCTGCGTAGGTAGCTGTTTATCAGTAAATATCTCCACTGAGATTAAGAAAAGCAGTAGCTTAATAAATTAAGTACTTCCTGGTATGGTTACTGTACTGGTAACTCCCCAAAAGAATCTGGATTGTGGTGAGGGAACAGAGAAAAAAAGCTCATTTAGGACCTGCACTTACGAAGGGGGTAGGCAGCTGTATATCAGGGAGTAAACCTTCTGAGAATAAAAACAGCTGGAGCTTGTTAAGGTAATTACACAGGAGAAAGGATAAAGTACTGGGAACTCCTCAGAAGAATCTGATTTGTGGTGAGGGAGAGAGATAAAAGCTCATTTAGGAACGACATGAACATGCTGCGTAGGTAGCTGTTTATCAGTAAATATCTCCACTGAGCTTTAGAAAAGCAGTAGCTTAATAAATTAAGTACTTCCTGGTATGGTTACTGTACTGGTAACTCCCCAAAAGAATCTGGATTGTGGTGAGGGAACAGAGAAAAAAGCTCATTTAGGACCTGCACTTTCGAAGGGGGTAGGCAGCTGTATATCAGGGTGTAAAGCTTCTGAGAATAAAAACAGCTGCATCTTGTTAAGGTAATTACACAGGGGAAAGGATAATGTACTGGGAACTCCTCAGAAGAATCTGATTTGTGGTGAGGGGAGAGAGATAAAAGCTCATTTAGGAACGACATGAACATGCTGCGTAGGTAGCTGTTTATCAGTAAATATCTCCACTGAGATTAAGAAAAGCAGTAGCTTAATAAATTAAGTACTTCCTGGTATGGTTACTGTACTGGTAACTCCCCAAAAGAATCTGGATTGTGGTGAGGGAACAGAGAAAAAAGCTCATTTAGGACCTGCACTTACGAAGGGGGTAGGCAGATGTATATCAGGGAGTAAACCTTCTGAGAATAAAAACAGCTGGAGCTTGTTAAGGTAATTACACAGGAGAAAGGATAAAGTACTGGGAACTCCTCAGAAGAATCTGATTTGTGGTGAGGGGAGAGAGATAAAAGCTCATTTAGGAACGACATGAACATGCTGCGTAGGCAGCTGTTTATCAGTAAATATCTCCACTGAGCTTTAGAAAAGCAGTAGCTTAATAAATTAAGTACTTCCTGGTATGGTTACTGTACTGGTAACTCCCCAAAAGAATCTGGATTGTGGTGAGGGAACAGTGAAAAAAGCTCATTTAGGACCTGCACTTACGAAGGGGGTAGGCAGCTGTATATCAGGGAGTAAAGCTTCTGAGAATAAAAACAGCTGCATCTTGTTAAGGTAATTACACAGGGGAAAGGATAATGTACTGGGAACTCCTCAGAATAATCTGATTTGTGTGAGGGGAGAGAGATAAAAGCTCATTTAGGAACGACATGAACATGCTGCGTAGGTAGCTGTTTATTCAGTAAATATCTCCACTGAGATTAAGAAAAGCAGTAGCTTAATAAATTAAGTACTTCCTGGTATGGTTACTGTACTGGTAAACTCCCCAAAAGAATCTGGATTGTGGTGAGGGAACAGAGAAAAAAGCTCATTTAGGACCTGCACTTACAAAGGGGGTAGGCAGCTGTATATCAGGGACTAAAACCTTGTGAGAATAAAAACAGCTGGAGATTGTTAAGGTAATTACACAGGGGAAAGGATAATGTACTGGGAACTCCTCAGAAGAATCTGATTTGTGGTGAGGGGAGAGAGATAAAAGCTCATTTAGGAACGACATGAACATGCTGCGTAGGTAGCTGTTTATCAGTAAATATCTCCACTGAGATTAAGAAAAGCAGTAGCTTAATAATAAAGTACTTCCTGGTATGGTACTGTACTGGTAACTCCCCAAAAGAATCTGGATTGTGGTGAGGGAACAGAGAAAAAAGCTCATTTAGGACCTGCAGTTACGAAGGGGGTAGGCAGATGTATATCAGGGAGTTAACCTTCTGAGAATAAAAACAGCTGGAGCTTGTTAAGGTAATTACACAGGAGAAAGGATAAAGTACTGGGAACTCCTCAGAAGAATCTGATTTGTGGTGAGGGGAGAGAGATAAAAGCTCATTTAGGAACGACATGAACATGCTGCGTAGGTAGCTGTTTATCAGTAAATATCTCCACTGAGCTTTAGAAAAAGCAGTAGCTTAATAAATTAAGTAGTTCCTGGTATGGTTACTGTACTGGTAACTCACCAAAAGAATCTGGATTGTGGTGAGGGAACAGAGAAAAAAGCTCATTTAGGACCTGCACTTACGAAGGGGGTAGGCAGCTGTATATCAGGGAGTAAGCTTCTGAGAATAAAAACAGCTGCATCTTGTTAAGGTAATTACACAGGGGAAAGGATAATGTACTGGGAACCTCCTCAGAAGAATCTGATTTGTGGTGAGGGGAGAGAGATAAAAGCTCATTTAGGAACGACATGAACATGCTGCGTAGGTAGCTGTTTATCAGTAAATATCTCCACTGAGATTAAGAAAAGCAGTAGCTTAATAAATTAAGTACTTCCTGGTATGGTTACTGTACTGGTAACTCCCCAAAAGAATCTGGATTGTGGTGAGGGAACAGAGAAAAAAGCTCATTTAGGACCTGCACTTACGAAGGGGGTAGGCAGATGTATATCAGGGAGTAAACCTTCTGAGAATAAAAACAGCTGGAGCTTGTTAAGGTAATTACACAGGAGAAAGGATAAAGTACTGGGAACTCCTCAGAAGAATCTGATTTGTGGTGAGGGGAGAGAGATAAAAGCTCATTTACGAACGACATGAACATGCTGCGTAGGCAGCTGTTTATCAGTAAATATCTCCACTGAGCTTTAGAAAAGCAGTAGCTTAATAAATTAAGTACTTCCTGGTATGGTTACTGTACTGGTAACTCCCCAAAAGAATCTGGATTGTGGTGAGGGAACAGAGAAAAAAGCTCATTTAGGACCTGCACTTACGAAGGGGGTAGGCAGCTGTATATCAGGGAGTAAAGCTTCTGAGAATAAAAACAGCTGCATCTTGTTAAGGTAATTACACAGGGGAAAGGATAATGTACTGGGAACTCCTCAGAAGAATCTGATTTGTGGTGAGGGGAGAGAGATAAAAGCTCTTTAGGAACGACATGAACATGCTGCGTAGGTAGCTGTTTATCAGTAAATATCTCCACTGAGATTAAGAAAAGCAGTAGCTTAATAAATTAAGTAATTCCTGGTATGGTTCCTGTACTGGTAACTCCCAAAAGAATCTGGATTGTGGTGAGGGAACAGAGAAAAAAGCACATTTAGGACCTGCACTTACGAAGGGGGAAGGCAGCTGTATATCAGGGAGTAAACCTTCTGAGAATAAAAACAGCTGGAGCTTGTTAAGGTAATTACACAGGGGAAAGGATAATGTACTGGGAAATCCTCAGAAGAATCTGATTTGTGGTGAGGGGAGAGAGATAAAAGCTCATTTAGGAACGACATGAACATGCTGCGTACGTAGCTGTTTATCAGTAAATATCTCCACTGAGATTAAGAAAAGCAGTAGCTTAATAAATTAAGTACTTCCTGGTATGGTTACTGTACTGGTAACTCCCCAAAAGAATCTGGATTGTGGTGAGGGAACAGAGAAAAAAAGCTCATTTAGGACCTGCACTTACGAAGGGGTAGGCAGCTGTATATCAGGGAGTAAAGCTTCTGAGAATAAAAACAGCTGCATCTTGTTAAGGTAATTACACAGGGGAAAGGATAATGTACTGGGAACTCCTCAGAAGAATCTGATTTGTGGTGAGGGGAGAGAGATAAAAGCTCATTTAGGAACGACATGAACATGCTGCGTAGGTAGCTGTTTATCAGTAAATATCTCCACTGAGATTAAGAAAAGCAGTAGCTTAATAAATTAAGTACTTCCTGGTATGGTTACTGTACTGGTAACTCCCCAAAGGATCTGGATTGTGGTGAGGGAACAGAGAAAAAAGCTCATTTAGGACCCGCACTTACGAAGGGGGTAGGCAGCTGTATATCAGGGAGTAAACCTTCTGAGAATAAAAACAGCTGGAGCTTGTTAAGGTAATTACACAGGGGAAAGGATAATGTACTGGGAACTCCTCAGAAGAATCTGATTTGTGGTGAGGGGAGAGAGATAAAAGCTCATTTAGGAACGACATGAACATGCTGTGTACGTAGCTGTTTATCAGTAAATATCTCCACTGAGATTAAGAAAAGCAGTAGCTTAATAAATTAAGTACTTCCTGGTATGGTTACTGTACTGGTAACTCCCCAAAGAATCTGGATTGTGGTGAGGGAACAGAGAAAAAAGCTCATTTAGGACCTGCACTTACGAAGGGGTAGGCAGCTGTATATCAGGGAGTAAAGCTTCTGAGAATAAAAACAGCTGCATCTTGTTAAGGTAATTACACAGGGGAAAGGATAATGTACTGGGAACTCCTCAGAAGAATCTGATTTGTGGTGAGGGGAGAGAGATAAAAGCTCATTTAGGAACGACATGAACATGCTGCGTAGGTAGCTGTTTATCAGTAAATATCTCCACTGAGATTAAGAAAAGCAGTAGCTTAATAAATTAAGTACTTCCTGGTATGGTTACTGTACTGGTAACTCCCAAAGGATCTGGATTGTGGTGAGGGAACAGAGAAAAAAGCTCATTTAGGACCCGCACTTACGAAGGGGGTAGGCAGCTGTATATCAGGGAGTAAACCTTCTGAGAATAAAAACAGCTGGAGCTTGTTAAGGTAATTACACAGGGGAAAGGATAATGTACTGGGAACTCCTCAGAAGAATCTGATTTGTGGTGAGGGGAGAGAGATAAAAGCTCATTTAGGAACGACATGAACATGCTGTGTACGTAGCAGTTTATCAGTAAATATCTCCACTGAGATTAAGAAAAGCAGTAGCTTAATAAATTAAGTACTTCCTTGTATGGTTACTGTACTGGTAACTCCCCAAAAAGAATCTGGATTGTGGTGAGGGAAGAGAGAAAAAAGCTCATTTAGAAACTGCTCTTACGAAGGGGGTAGGCAGCTGTATATCAGGGAGTAAACCATCTGAGAATAAAAACAGCTGGAGCTTTTTAAGGTAATTACACAGGAGAAAGGATAAAGTACTGGGAACTCCTCAGCAGAATCTGATTTGTGGTGAGGGGAGAGAGAAAAAAGCTCATTTAGGAACGACATGAACATGCTGCGTAGGTAGCTGTTTATCAGTAAATATCTCCACTGAGCTTTAGAAAAGCAGTAGCTTAATAAATTAAGTACTTCCTGGTATGGTTACTGTACTGGTAACTCCCCAAAAGAATCTGGATTGTGGTGAGGGAACAGAGAAAAAAGCTCATTTAGGACCTGCACTTACGAAGGGGGTAGGCAGCTGTATATCAGGGAGTAAACCTTCTGAGAATAAAAACAGCTGCAGCTTGTTAAGGTAATTACACAGGGGAAAGGATAATGTACTGGGAACTCCTCAGAAGAATCTGATTTGTGGTGAGGGGAGAGAGATAAAAGCTCTTTAGGAACGACATGAACATGCTGCGTAGGTAGCTGTTTATCAGTAAATATCTCCACTGAGATTAAGAAAAGCAGTAGCTTAATAAATTAAGTACTTCCTGGTATGGTTCCTGTACTGGTAACTCCCCAAAAGAATCTGGATTGTGGTGAGGGAACAGAGAAAAAAGCACATTTAGGACCTGCACTTACGAAGGGGGAAGGCAGCTGTATATCAGGGAGTAAAACTTCTGAGAATAAAAACAGCTGGAGCTTGTTAAGGTAATTACACAGGGGAAAGGATAATGTACTGGGAAATCCTCAGAAGAATCTGATTTGTGGTGAGGGGAGAGAGATAAAAGCTCATTTAGGAACGACATGAACATGCTGCGTACGTAGCTGTTTATCAGTAAATATCTCCACTGAGATTAAGAAAAGCAGTAGCTTAATAAATTAAGTACTTCCTGGTATGGTTACTGTACTGGTAACTCCCCAAAAGAATCTGGATTGTGGTGAGGGAACAGAGAAAAAGCTCATTTAGGACCTGCACTTACGAAGGGGTAGGCAGCTGTATATCAGGGAGTAAAGCTTCTGAGAATAAAAAACAGCTGCATCTTGTTAAGGTAATTACACAGGGGAAAGGATAATGTACTGGGAACTCCTCAGAAGAATCTGATTTGTGGTGAGGGGAGAGAGATAAAAGCTCATTTAGGAACGACATGAACATGCTGCGTAGGTAGCTGTTTATCAGTAAATATCTCCACTGAGATTAAGAAAAGCAGTAGCTTAATAAATTAAGTACTTCCTGGTATGGTTACTGTACTGGTAACTCCCCAAAGGATCTGGATTGTGGTGAGGGAACAGAGAAAAAAGCTCATTTAGGACCCGCACTTAGGAAGGGGGTAGGCAGCTGTATATCAGGGAGTAAACCTTCTGAGAATAAAAACAGCTGGAGCTTGTTAAGGTAATTACACAGGGGAAAGGATAATGTACTGGGAACTCCTCAGAAGAATCTGATTTGTGGTGAGGGGAGAGAGATAAAAGCTCATTTAGGAACGACATGAACATGCTGTGTACGTAGCTGTTTATCAGTAAATATCTCCACTGAGATTAAGAAAAGCAGTAGCTTAATAAATTAAGTACTTCCTGGTATGGTTACTGTACTGGTAACTCCCCAAAAGAATCTGGATTGTGGTGAGGGAACAGAGAAAAAAGCTCATTTAGGACCTGCACTTACGAAGGGGGTAGGCAGCTGTATATCAGGGAGTAAACCTTCTGAGAATAAAAACAGCTGGGGCTTGTTAAGTTAATTACACAGGAGAAAGGATAAAGTACTTGGAACTCCTCAGAAGAATCTGATTTGTGTTGAGGGGAGAGAGATAAAAGCTCATTTAGGAACGACATGAACATGCTGCGTAGGTAGCTGTTTATCAGTAAATATCTCCACTGAGATTAAGAAAAGCAGTAGCTTAATAAATTAAGTACTTCCTGGTATGGTTACTGTACTGGTAACTCCCCAAAAGAATCTGGATTGTGGTGAGGGAAGAGAGAAAAAAGCTCATTTAGGAACTGCACTTACGAAGGGGGTAGGCAGCTGTATATCAGGGAGTAAACCTTCTGAGAATAAAAACAGCTGGAGCTTGTTAAGGTAATTACACAGGAGAAAGGATAAAGTACTGGGAACTCCTCAGATGAATCTAATTTGTGGTGAGGGGAGAGAGATAAAAGCTCATTTAGGAACAACATGAACATGCTGCGTAGGTAGCTGTTTATCAGTAAATATCTCCACTGAGATTAAGAAAAGCAGTAGCTTAATAAATTAAGTACTTCCTGGTATGGTTACTGTACTGGTAACTCCCCAAAAGAATCTGGATTGTGGTGAGGGAACAGAGAAAAAAGCTCATTTAGGACCTGCACTTACGAAGGAGGTAGGCAGCTGTATATCAGGGAGTAAACCTTCTGAGAATAAAATCAGCTGGAGCTTGTTAAGGTAATTACTCAGGGGAAAGGATAATGTACTGGGAACTCCTCAGAAGAATCTGATTTGTGGTGAGGGGAGAGAGATAAAAGCTCATTTAGGAACGACATGAACATGCTGCGTAGGTAGCTGTTTATCAGTAAATATCTCCACTGAGATTAAGAAAAGCAGTAGCTTAATAAATTAAGTAATTCCTGGTATGGTTACTGTACTGGTAACTCCCCAAAAGAATCTGGATTGTGGTGAGGGAACAGAGAAAAAAGCTCATTTAGGACCTGCACGTACGAAGGGGGTAGGCAGCTGTATATCAGGGAGTAAAGCTTCTGAGAATAAAAACAGCTGCATCTTGTTAAGGTAATTACACACGGGAAAGGATAATGTACTGGGAACTCCTCAGAAGAATCTGATTTGTGGTGAGGGGAGAGAGATAAAAGCTCATTTAGGAACGACATGAACATGCTGCGTAGGTAGCTGTTTATCAGTAAATATCTCCACTGAGATTAAGAAAAGCAGTAGCTTAATAAATTAAGTACTTCCGGTATGGTTACTGTACTGGTAACTCCCCAAAAGAATCTGGATTGTGGTGAGGGAACAGAGAAAAAAGCTCATTTAGGACCTGCACTTACGAAGGGGGTAGGCAGCTGTATATCAGGGAGTAAACCTTCTGAGAATAAAAACAGGTGGAGCTTGTTAAGGTAATTACACAGGAGAAAGGATAAAGTACTGGGAACTCCTCAGAAGAATCTGATTTGTGGTGAGGGGAGAGAGATAAAAGCTCATTTAGGAACGACATGAACATGCTGCGTAGGTAGCTGTTCATCAGTAAATATCTCCACTGAGCTTTAGAAAAGGAGTAGCTTAATAAATTAAGTACTTCCTGGTATGGTTACTGTACTGGTAACTCCCCAAAATAATCTGGATTGTGGTGAGGGAAAAGAGAAAAAAGCTCATTTAGGACCTGCACTTACGAAGGGGGTAGGCAGCTGTATATCAGGGAGTAAAGCTTCTGAGAATAAAAACAGCTGCATCTTGTTAAGGTAATTACACAGGGGAAAGGATAATGTACTGGGAACTCCTCAGAAGAATCTGATTTGTGGTGAGGGGAGAGAGATAACAGCTCATTTAGGAACGACATGAACATGCTGCGTAGGTAGCTGTTTATCAGTAAATATCTCCACTGAGATTAAGAAAAGCAGTAGCTTAATAAATTAAGTACTTCCTGGTATGGTTACTGTACTGGTAACTCCCCAAAAGAATCTGGATTGTGGTGAGGGAACAGAGAAAAAAGCTCATTTAGGACCTGCACTTACGAAGGGGGTAGGCAGCTGTATATCAGGGAGTAAAGCTTCTGAGAATAAAAACAGCTGGAGCTTGTTAAGGTAATTACACAGGGAAAGGATAATGTACTGGGAACTCCTCAGAAGAATCTGATTTGTGGTGAGGGGAGAGAGATAAAAGCTCATTTAGGAACGACATGAACATGCTGCGTAGGTAGCTGTTTATCAGTAAATATCTCCACTGAGATTAAGAAAAGCAGTAGCTTAATAAATTAAGTACTTCCTGGTATGGTTACTGTACTGGTAACTCCCCAAAAGAATCTGGATTGTGGTGAGGGAACAGAGAAAAAAGCTCATTTAGGACCTGCACTTACGAAGGGGGTAGGCAGCTGTATATCAGGGAGTAAACCTTCTGAGAATAAAAACAGCTGGAGCTTGTTAAGGTAATTACACAGGAGAAAGGATAAAGTACTGGGAACTCCTCAGAAGAATCTGATTTGTGGTGAGGGGAGAGAGATAAAAGCTCATTTACGAACGACATGAACATGCTGCGTAGGCAGCTGTTTATCAGTAAATATCTCCACTGAGCTTTAGAAAAGCAGTAGCTTAATAAATTAAGTACTTCCTGGTATGGTTACTGTACTGGTAACTCCCCAAAAGAATCTGGATTGTGGTGAGGGAACAGAGAAAAAAGCTCATTTAGGACCTGCACTTACGAAGGGGGTAGGCAGCTGTATATCAGGGAGTAAAGCTTCTGAGAATAAAAACAGCTGCATCTTGTTAAGGTAATTACACAGGGGAAAGGATAATGTACTGGGAACTCCTCAGAAGAATCTGATTTGTGGTGAGGGGAGAGAGATAAAAGCTCATTTAGGAACGACATGAACATGCTGCGTAGGTAGCTGTTTATCAGTAAATATCTCCACTGAGATTAAGAAAAGCAGTAGCTTAATAAATTAAGTACTTCCTGGTATGGTTACTGTACTGGTAACTCCCCAAAAGAATCTGGATTGTGGTGAGGGAACAGAGAAAAAAAGCTCATTTAGGACCTGCACTTACAAAGGGGGTAGGCAGCTGTATATCAGGGACTAAACCTTCTGAGAATAAAAACAGCTGGAGCTTGTTAAGGTAATTACACAGGGGAAAGGATAATGTACTGGGAACTCCTCAGAAGAATCTGATTTGTGGTGAGGGGGAGAGAGATAAAAGCTCATTTAGGAACGACATGAACATGCTGCGTAGGTAGCTGTTTATCAGTAAATATCTCCACTGAGATTAAGAAAAGCAGTAGCTTAATAAATTAAGTACTTCCTGGTATGGTTACTGTACTGGTAACTTCCCAAAAGAATCTGGATTGTGGTGAGGGAACAGAGAAAAAAGCTCATTTAGGACCTGCACTTACGAAGGGGGTAGGCAGATGTATATCAGGGAGTTAACCTTCTGAGAATAAAAACAGCTGGAGCTTGTTAAGGTAATTACACAGGAGAAAGGATAAAGTACTGGGAACTCCTCAGAAGAATCTGATTTGTGGTGGAGGGGAGAGAGATAAAAGCTCATTTAGGAACGACATGAACATGCTGCGTAGGTAGCTGTTTATCAGTAAATATCTCCACTGAGCTTTAGAAAAGCAGTAGCTTAATAAATTAAGTAGTTCCTGGTATGGTTACTGTACTGGTAACTCACCAAAAGAATCTGGATTGTTGTGAGGGAACAGAGAAAAAAAGCTCATTTAGGACCTGCACTTACGAAGGGGGTAGGCAGCTGTATATCAGGGTGTAAAGCTTCTGAGAATAAAAACAGCTGCATCTTGTTAAGGTAATTACACAGGGGAAAGGATAATGTACTGGGAACTCCTCAGAAGAATCTGATTTGTGGTGAGGGGAGAGAGATAAAAGCTCATTTAGGAACGACATGAACATGCTGCGTAGGTAGCTGTTTATCAGTAAATATCTCCACTGAGATTAAGAAAAGCAGTAGCTTAATAAATTAAGTACTTCCTGGTATGGTTACTGTACTGGTAACTCCCCAAAAGAATCTGGATTGTGGTGAGGGAACAGAGAAAAAAGCTCATTTAGGACCTGCACTTACGAAGGGGGTAGGCAGATGTATATCAGGGAGTAAACCTTCTGAGAATAAAAACAGCTGGAGCTTGTTAAGGTAATTACACAGGAGAAAGGATAAAGTACTGGGAACTCCTCAGAAGAATCTGATTTGTGGTGAGGGGAGAGAGATAAAAGCTCATTTAGGAACGACATGAACATGCTGCGTAGGCAGCTGTTTATCAGTAAATATCTCCACTGAGCTTTAGAAAAGCAGTAGCTTAATAAATTAAGTACTTCCTGGTATGGTTACTGTACTGGTAACTCCCCAAAAGAATCTGGATTGTGGTGAGGGAACAGTGAAAAAAGCTCATTTAGGACCTGCACTTACGAAGGGGGTAGGCAGCTGTATATCAGGGAGTAAAGCTTCTGAGAATAAAAACAGCTGCATCTTGTTAAGGTAATTACACAGGGGAAAGGATAATGTACTGGGAACTCCCTCAGAATAATCTGATTTGTGGTGAGGGGAGAGAGATAAAAGCTCATTTAGGAACGACATGAACATGCTGCGTAGGTAGCTGTTTATCAGTAAATATCTCCACTGAGATTAAGAAAAGCAGTAGCTTAATAAATTAAGTACTTCCTGGTATGGTTACTGTACTGGTAACTCCCCAAAAGAATCTGGATTGTGGTGAGGGAACAGAGAAAAAAGCTCATTTAGGACCTGCACTTACAAAGGGGGTAGGCAGCTGTATATCAGGGACTAAACCTTCTGAGAATAAAAACAGCTGGAGATTGTTAAGGTAATTACACAGGGGAAAGGATAATGTACTGGGAACTCCTCAGAAGAATCTGATTTGTGGTGAGGGGAGAGAGATAAAAGCTCATTTAGGAACGACATGAACATGCTGCGTAGGTAGCTGTTTATCAGTAAATATCTCCACTGAGATTAAGAAAAGCAGTAGCTTAATAATAAAGTACTTCCTGGTATGGTTACTGTACTGGTAACTCCCCAAAAGAATCTGGATTGTGGTGAGGGAACAGAGAAAAAAGCTCATTTAGGACCTGCAGTTACGAAGGGGGTAGGCAGATGTATATCAGGGAGTTAACCTTCTGAGAATAAAAACAGCTGGAGCTTGTTAAGGTAATTACACAGGAGAAAGGATAAAGTACTGGGAACTCCTCAGAAGAATCTGATTTGTGGTGAGGGGAGAGAGATAAAAGCTCATTTAGGAACGACATGAACATGCTGCGTAGGTAGCTGTTTATCAGTAAATATCTCCACTGAGCTTTAGAAAAGCAGTAGCTTAATAAATTAAGTAGTTCCTGGTATGGTTACTGTACTGGTAACTCACCAAAAGAATCTGGATTGTGGTGAGGGAACAGAGAAAAAAGCTCATTTAGGACCTGCACTTACGAAGGGGGTAGGCTGCTGTATATCAGGGAGTAAAGCTTCTGAGAATAAAAACAGCTGCATCTTGTTAAGGTAATTACACAGGGGAAAGGATAATGTACTGGGAACTCCTCAGAAGAATCTGATTTGTGGTGAGGGGAGAGAGATAAAAGCTCATTTAGGAACGACATGAACATGGCTGCGTAGGTAGCTGTTTATCAGTAAATATCTCCACTGAGATTAAGAAAAGCAGTAGCTTAATAAATTAAGTACTTCCTGGTATGGTTACTGTACTGGTAACTCCCCAAAAGAATCTGGATTGTGGTGAGGGAACAGAGAAAAAAGCTCATTTAGGACCTGCACTTACGAAGGGGGTAGGCAGATGTATATCAGGGAGTAAACCTTCTGAGAATAAAAACAGCTGGAGCTTGTTAAGGTAATTACACAGGAGAAAGGATAAAGTACTGGGAACTCCTCAGAAGAATCTGATTTGTGGTGAGGGGAGAGAGATAAAAGCTCATTTACGAACGACATGAACATGCTGCGTAGGCAGCTGTTTATCAGTAAATATCTCCACTGAGCTTTAGAAAAGCAGTAGCTTAATAAATTAAGTACTTCCTGGTATGGTTACTGTACTGGTAACTCCCCAAAAGAATCTGGATTGTGGTGAGGGAACAGAGAAAAAAGCTCATTTAGGACCTGCACTTACGAAGGGGGTAGGCAGCTGTATATCAGGGAGTAAAGCTTCTGAGAATAAAAACAGCTGCATCTTGTTAAGGTAATTACACAGGGGAAAGGATAATGTACTGGGAACTCCTCAGAAGAATCTGATTTGTGGTGAGGGGAGAGAGATAAAAGCTCATTTAGGAACGACATGAACATGCTGCGTAGGTAGCTGTTTATCAGTAAATATCTCCACTGAGATTAAGAAAAGCAGTAGCTTAATAAATTAAGTACTTCCTGGTATGGTTACTGTACTGGTAACTCCCCAAAAGAATCTGGATTGTGGTGAGGGAACAGAGAAAAAAGCTCATTTAGGACCTGCACTTACAAAGGGGGTAGGCAGCTGTATATCAGGGACTAAACCTTCTGAGAATAAAAACAGCTGGAGCTTGTTAAGGTAATTACACAGGGGAAAGGATAATGTACTGGGAACTCCTCAGAAGAATCTGATTTGTGGTGAGGGGAGAGAGATAAAAGCTCATTTAGGAACGACATGAACATGCTGCGTAGGTAGCTGTTTATCAGTAAATATCTCCACTGAGATTAAGAAAAGCAGTAGCTTAATAAATTAAGTACTTCCTGGTATGGTTACTGTACTGGTAACTTCCCAAAAGAATCTGGATTGTGGTGAGGGAACAGAGAAAAAAGCTCATTTAGGACCTGCACTTACGAAGGGGGTAGGCAGATGTATATCAGGGAGTTAACCTTCTGAGAATAAAAACAGCTGGAGCTTGTTAAGGTAATTACACAGGAGAAAGGATAAAGTACTGGGAACTCCTCAGAAGAATCTGATTTGTGGTGAGGGGAGAGAGATAAAAGCTCATTTAGGAACGACATGAACATGCTGCGTAGGTAGCTGTTTATCAGTAAATATCTCCACTGAGCTTTAGAAAAGCAGTAGCTTAATAAATTAAGTAGTTCCTGGTATGGTTACTGTACTGGTAACTCACCAAAAGAATCTGGATTGTTGTGAGGGAATAGAGAAAAAAGCTCATTTAGGACCTGCACTTACGAAGGGGGTAGGCAGCTTTATATCAGGGTGTAAAGCTTCTGAGAATAAAAACAGCTGCATCTTGTTAAGGTAATTACACAGGGGAAAGGATAATGTACTGGGAACTCCTCAGAAGAATCTGATTTGTGGTGAGGGGAGAGAGATAAAAGCTCATTTAGGAACGACATGAACATGCTGCGTAGGTAGCTGTTTATCAGTAAATATCTCCACTGAGATTAAGAAAAGCAGTAGCTTAATAAATTAAGTACTTCCTGGTATGGTTACTGTACTGGTAACTCCCCAAAAGAATCTGGATTGTGGTGAGGGAACAGAGAAAAAAGCTCATTTAGGACCTGCACTTACGAAGGGGGTAGGCAGATGTATATCAGGGAGTAAACCTTCTGAGAATAAAAACAGCTGGAGCTTGTTAAGGTAATTACACAGGAGAAAGGATAAAGTACTGGGAACTCCTCAGAAGAATCTGATTTGTGGTGAGGGGAGAGAGA